>NC_058403.1:139716891-139958069 GCF_002201575.2 Neomonachus schauinslandi
AAAGAAAGAAAGAAAGAAAGAAAGAAAGAAAGAAAGAAAGAAAGAAAAGAAAAGAAAGGAGACTTGGAAAAGAAGAAATAAAATTCTCTATTCACAGACAAAATGACTGTTGACATAGAAAATCCTAAGCAAGCTATAAAAAAATATACAAGAATTAATATGTGAATTTATCAATGTTTTAGGATACAAGATCAATTGGATATGTATGTGCTAGCAACAAATAATTAGAAAATGAACTTTAGGGGAGCCTGGGTGGCTCAGATGGTTAAGTGTCTGCCTTTGGCTCAAGTCACGATCCCAGCATCCTGGGATCGCCTGCTTGGCAGGAATCCTGCTTCTCCCTCTCTCTCTAACTTTCCCCCTGCTTGTGTTCTCTCACCCTCTGTGTCAAATAAATAAATAAATAAATAAAATCTTTAAAAAAAAAAAAAAGAAAATGAACTTTATATTACTTACAAGCTTTACAATAGCTTTAGATCATAAATTACATAGGGATACATTTCTTGAAAGATGTGGAAACTCTTTACACTGAAAACTACTAAATATTGTTGAGAAAAATTAAGGAAGATCTAAATAAATTGAAGGACATATCTGTGGATTAGAAGGAGGTCCAGTGTCCCTAAATTGTTCTATAAAGTTGATATGATTCCAAAACCAGCAGTTTTGTTTTTTAAGGTAATGACAAGCTTATTCTAAAATTTACATGAAAACACAAAGGATCTAAAATAGACCAAAAAAGTTTGGAAGATAACAAAGTTGGATGATGTGGTGGCTTTGTAATGTGTCAATTTGGCTAGGCTGAACTACATTTCCCAGAATTTTCTTCTTTGTATGTTTCCAAGGCCTCAAGGGAAATTTTTTGTATGTAGGATTTGGAGAGGACGCGAAGCTTCAGGCATGTCAGAAGGCTGGGGCAGGCGTTCTTCCATAGCACACAGGCACTGTTGTTTATCTGCTGGATTATATGGCTGCCACGGGCAACAGCCAGGCCTGCACCTTCTCCTGGGTCCTCCTGAGGCTTCTCTGAGTCATGGGCCACATCTATGAAGATTGTAGGTAGTAAAACTGACTTAGAGTTCCAACTCATACTCATGGATTCCAGCTTTACATCTATTTTCCTTTCCTGCCTACCTGTCCCATGAGCTCCAAGCTCCAGTGTCTGATGTCTAGTCTTACAGAGATTGTTTAACCAGTTAGCCCAATTGCACACAATCAAATCCCTGTCATAAATCCCTTTTTAATTATATATAATCTTCAAATGGTTCTATATAATTGAACCCTGATACGGAGGAGTTATTCGGAATGATTTCAACACCCACTGTGAAACCTCAGTTATCAGTGTAAAGATATGTAAAGACAAATAAATCAATGAAACAAAATAGAAATTCCTATGGTTGATTGATTTTTGATAAAAGGATTAATGCAATTCAATGGCAGAAAAGATAGTCTCTTTAATAAATGCTGCTGGAATAACTGGATATCCATAAGGAAAAAATTACCGTCTCTCTGTACATCACACCATACACACAAATTTATTCAAAATGGATCCTACATCGAAGCATGAGAATGAACCTATACAAATTCTAGAAGAAAACATAAGATAAAAATCTGTGTGAACTTGAGATAGGGAAAATGTTTTTAGATGGAACACAAAAGCATTATGTATAAAAGAAAAAAATAATAAATTTACATTCATTGAAATTGAAACTTTCTTTTCCAAAGTGTCATTAAGAAAATAAAAAAATGAAAAAATAAGCCACAGACTGGGAGAAAATATTCACAATACTTATATCTGACAAATGATTTGTGTTCAGAATATATAAAAAACTTTCACAACTCAATCATAAGAGACAAGCACCCAACTAAAAAATGGTCAAGTCGAAACAATCGTAATTTTAAAAATAGATTTCTTTTTTCCAGGTGTTTGTTGTCTGATTTTTATTCTTTTTTTTTTGGTCTGATTTTTATTCTAATGTGATAAGAAATTGGTCAGTTTTAAGTAGGGAAATGATGCAATCTAATGATTTACATAAATTGACTTTTTTCTATTCCCTGTAACTCCTAGTACTGGCACATTATTAAAAAACTAACAAATTAGTTCATCAATTTTTAACAAAGCATCACAGACCTTAAACAGACACATCACATATGGACACAAACATATATGTGGCCAAATAGCACGTTAAAGTGTTCATAAAAGAAATGAAAATTAAAACCACAGTGAAATTTTCTTCATGCTGAGTATAATAGCTAAAATGAAAACTTCTGATAATATCAAATGTTGGCCGAGATAAGGAGCAACTGAATGGCTCATAAATTTTTTTATTGGGAGTGTTAGATAACACTACTTTGGAAAGCATTTCAACAGTTTCTTAGGAAGTTAAACTTTATACATTTACCAAATGATTCAGCAATTGTATTTCTAGGTATTTATCAAAGAGAAACAAAAATATATGCTCAGCAATAGATTTGTATGCATAGCTTTATTCATAATAGTCCCACACTGGAAACAAATCAAACATAACCATCATAACCATCAATGGGTGAATAGATAACCAAATTAAAGTACAGATATACATTGGAGAACTACTTGGCAGTAAAAATAAATGCATTATTGATATACACAACATCAAGGATGAATCTCAAAAATATGCAGAACAAGAGAATGTACTCAAAAGAGTACATACTGCCTGCCTGCATTTATATGAACTTCTGTAAGAGTCAAAACCAATGTATAGTGCTATAAATCAGATCAGTGATTGCCTGAGAGAAAGAGGGAAGACAGCAACAAAGGAATTTTTTAGAATGATGGAAATTTTCTACATCTTGATTGGAGTGGTACTTGCATAGACGTAAACTTTGTCAAAAGTCTTCAGCTGTATATTTAAAACGTGTGAATTTTATTGTATATTAATTACACCTCAGTAAAATTGACCTAAAAGAAATGTATGTTTCTTAGGTCTGTCCATTGAGAAGGCCTAGTGATTAACTCATTGCCAATGGATACCCTAGCACTCTGACTGTGAAGCCTTGGAAAAATGGCGAATTCTAACCAAAAGCATGTACATTTCCATATACAAAATGAGCCTACTGCATTTTGTCATGTCATAAAGCAAGATAGTTCTAAAGACCCTAGGATTGTTTTAAAAAAAACAAACATCATACGAAAGCTCCAGTCAAAGATGCAGCAAATTAAGCATCAATAATAAGTTAAAACCCTCAGATATGTTTAAATCCACAAGGTCATTACAATACTTAAAAAAACATCAACTCAACTAACTGGATTCCTTTGGAGCTGCTAGAGAACTACTTCATTATTTTTTAAACTGGCAAATAAAAAGTCAAATGTTTATGCTGCCTGTACTAAGCAAAAAAATGACCAAGTAGTTGATATGGGAAGTTACTCTTTATTGAAAAGTTGCAGCTAATAAATAATGAGTGATCGGGGCACCTGCTTGGCTCAGTTGGCTGAGCGTCTGACTCTTGGTTTCGTATCAGGTCATGATCCCAGGGTTCTGAGATGGAGCCCCATTGCACTCTGCACTCAGTGGTGAGGTAAGTCTGCTTCTCTCCTTCTCCCTCTATCCAGCCCCCGCTTGTGCTTGCGCTCTCTCTCTCAAATAAATAAATAAATCTTAAAAAAAAAAAAGAATGAGTAATAGAGTTAAAATACTACCATCTGAATTACTAGACGATTAATGATCACTAAGGGTTGATAACATCACAAAAAAAGAGAAAACCAGACATTACATACCTCCCAGGAGAAATGCACAGTACCACCTATGGTGTAGTTTTGCCAAAGTAACAATAATTGAGGCTAAACCTGATTAAGTCTCCTGAACTGACTACACATTTACGGGAAATACAAGGCATAGAGAAATGTGTTTAATAACACCACAGGGATGCAGTAACAAAATTCAGACTGTGGGAAAGTTCAAGTCAAACAACTCAAGTTACTTCTACAGAAGATTGCAAGAAGAAAAAATAAAAGGGGGATGTTAGAAGAATCTCTAGGTTAAGAGATGGAACAAATCAAACAATCACAATGTATGGACATTACTTTGATCCAGAGTGAAATAAACAAAATGTAAAAACAGTATGTAAAATAAAAATGTGAACACTGGATGTTTGGTTATATTAAGGGATTATTGTTAATTTTTTTCAAGTTTAGAAATGTTGTTGTGTTGGGGGAGCATTGAGATATTAACAGATGAAATGATACAATGTCTGGAATTTGCCTTAAAATAATAAGGTTGGGGGAACTGGGTGTGGTTATAGGTGAAGTAAGTTTGGACATATATTGATTATTGTTGAAGATGGGTTATAGTATGTCTGATTTATTAAGACAGTGCCTCTATGTTTTGTATATGTTTAAGAATTTCCATCACAAAAAGTGGAAAATAAAAACAATCTATTTGAGGGTGGAAGAAAAAGATTGACACATCTGAAACAGTTAGCAAATCATGCCAAACAGTTAGATGTTAAGACCTATATACAGGCTCAAAAGACCAAATTTTATTCCCCAAACTACGTTTCAACCGGGGGTAAGTGAGTGGTCTTAAATTCTAACCCTTGCACGTCTCTGTCATGGGTATAGAGATTTTATTCTGAACAGCAAGTATTAATGGGGAACAATATATTAACCTGGAACCCCTTCAATCAATACTAGCTTGAAATTTACAGATATCAATTGGTGAAGCTATTTTAAAATGCAGAAATTTAATAAAGACGTAATAATTATTCCTCTCAGTTGTAAATGTTGGCGGTTTATTATAAAGAAGCTAGTTTAAAATAAGATCTTTTTTTTAAAAGCAACTCGGTGATTATATTGAGGAAATTGCAAATGTAAGCAAGCAGTCCTACTATTATGTGAATAGCTACCTGTAGCTTGGGATATATTTTCTAGCAATAGCCCCATAAAAGATCTCAAAAAGGACTTATTTGGAAATAAAGACTTAGCTGGAAGTCAAGATGATATCATCTGGACACTGCAATTAATGACTCAAAATGTAGCCCGAGTGATGACTAAGAACTTCAGTTGCAATGAAATTCTAAATAAAACTGCTCATGAAATGTGAGATAAGACCAAAAGAGAGTTTCCAAATCAAGATACGATTTTACATAAAAAGCTATTTTAAAAACTTCTGTGTGTTTAAATGAATACTTTAAACATGGTTAAATAGACATTTGACTATTTCATCTACATCACCAAAAGCTTATGAACTTAAATTGGCCAAATCTCTTTTTCCTCTGGTGGGGGCAGTTTCCCATTGAGAAAATGAGTGCTTGCTTCCCATCTGGGGTTGCCTGTTATTCTAGTATGTACGGTAAATTCACTGTGCTGTTGGTTAGAACCTAGATCGATGCAGGTGGTGGCAGTCAGGGAAGGTTCATGACAAATGCTGGGATTAAAATGGGTAGGTTCTAGACTAGTAGCGTGGAGAGCTTTCCAGATATGGAAGAAGAGATGAATAAAGACGCATTACCAAAAGAACATTTGACCTGGGGCTCTCACCCAAATAATACTTGGGAAAGGACCAGGTTGGCTAGCACGGAGGGTCCACGCAGAAGAAAGTTAGTAATAATCTGTCCATGTGGAGTGAGACCCAGACAGGTTCGGAAGACCTTGACAGTCAGCCACAGGGCTTTGGATAAATTCAGAGAGAATGACCGTCTTATTATAGTCAGGACTACAATGTGACTATCATGGGCCCTTGGCACTGTTGTCTTTGTGGGTCCCTTCCTTTATAAAAAATATAAAAACATATATTTTATGACTACATTAGTATGAAGATTAATGTAGTCCAGACTGAATTTATTATTACATTCATATTATTATAGTTATTTTTTCTTCCTATTTTAAAAGAAATTAAAATTAAAACATTTTCACAGTCCCCTAAAAGTATCATGGGCCTTAGACATTGTGTCTGTTGTGTCTGGTAGATAAATTGGCCCTAATTAATGTTTGTTAATGTATGTTTTAGATATGTTATGGAGATTTTATGGTTAAATAATTGTTATGGCCATTTTTTATATGTGGACGAACCATTTTCTGTATATGGAAAGGTAGGTCTCACCTGGATCACAAAATACTTCCATGATCCAAAGCTGGCTCAGGAAGGATGAGATCATTTGTGTGTCTACCATTTGGCTATGACCATGAAATGTGTCCTGCCTCCCCCCCCCAAATGGAAAGCAGAACTTAGTGGGAGAATGTAGTGTGTCTGACAGATTTTTATCTGGGCCCAGTCACTGGGGAAACAGCTCCTAAGACACTAGAAATAAGATGATGCTCATCACAATGGATGTTGGAGTTGAAAAGGAAACTCAGATGTCTTCTAAGTAAATTATACTGGGCTTTGGGGCTGGAGTGTATTGCCTTAAGATCAGATACTTGAATCTGATTCCCATAACGTACTTTAGAATTTCAATCACTACTTCCTTTTTGTGCTAAGTAAAACCAAAAAATAATGGATGGGGAGCTTTGGTCCCCTCTCAGGTAAGGGTTTTATTGTTTTTTTGGTTTTTTTTTTTTTTAAGATTTTATTTATTTGACAGAGAGAGAGAGAGCGAGAGCAGGAACACAAGCAGGGGGAGTGGGAGAGGGAGAAGGAGACTCCCTGCCGGGCAGGGAGCCCGATGTGGGACTCGATCCCAGGACCCTGGGATCATGACCTGAGCCGAAGGCAGACGCTTAACGAACGACTGAGCCACCCAGGCGCCCCTCAGGTAAGGGTTTTAAAGTGGCAGCAGAGCACACTTTAGGACTGGTTGTGATACTGCAGCAGAGAACACAACTAGAAAAAGACTGCACAGACAACGGAGAGATTAGGAGGAGCTTGCATGTTTACCTGCTCAGTGGAGCTGTTCCAGAAGGGTCAACTAGTCAATACTTCTCCCGAAGCTGTTGGAGTGCTCTGCATCGCTTTCTGTTTCAGGGAGTTTGGTTGATCCCTTTTTTGAAACCACCGCTGTACTGAAGAAACATTTCTCTGCCAATGAGATACAGGAGGACCCGGGAGAGAGATGCTTACCTGCAGGGCCAGAAAGGTTTGCGGGTAGAGGGTAGAGGGTAGGGTGGTTAGAATTTAGGGTAGGATAGGGAGGAGAGCATAGGCTAGGGCCTTGCTACTCAAAGTGTGGCCTCTGGACCAACAGGATCTGCACTAGAATATATATTTTAACAAAATCCCCAGAAGATTTGTCAGTATAATTGAAATTTGGGGAGCACTGCACTAGGCTGTTAGCTGAGAGAATGAGGGAAGGGTAGATTTGAAAAGCCTAAGAAGGTAACAACAAGCAGGCTTTGAAATCTTGATATTTTTAGAGATAGGGCTGACTCAAATATGACTCCAAGAATACAAATTTAGGAGACTAAAGAAAACAAGTAATTTTCCAACACTCATTTGCCTACAGATAATTGACAGTCTAACTAAAAATTGTATCCATTAATTAAAACACTGTCAGATCACATGTTTTGTTGGCCTAGTTTGATGTACCCATTAGCATTATTTTTATGCATTTGAGAATAATTAAGTTGTCTTTTCCTGCTTGCTAAGTCAAACGTTGGTTGTGTTTACTCATATCCACTTCCCTCTTCATTATTTAATCTGGATTATCTTTCTAATGTAACCTTGGACATTGTTCATTGATAGGGCCATTGCAAGCAAGGTGCCAGCTTCCTCAGTGTGTAACCTATTCAGTTACCATTGGACAGCATGAGTGTTACACGTGTACTCCCCGAGCCCCTAGGATGTTACTTAATATAGAGGACCAGTGGGGCACCTGGGTGGCTCAGTCGGTTAAGCATCTGCCTTTGGCTCAGGTCATGATCCCAGGGTCCTGGGATCGAGCCCCGCATCGGGCTCCCTGCTCAGCGGAGAGCCTGCTTCTCCTTCTCCCTGTGCTGCTCCCCCTGCTTGTGCTCTCTCTCTCTCTGTCAAATAAATAAATAAAATCTTAAAAATATATAGAGAGGACCAGTAAGAATGGTCTGGAACCCTGGGGCTATGATAGGGATAGACTAGCCATCATGGGTGACTTATTGATAGTACAGGAATTCTAAATTGAGCGACTCTGGATTCCTCTGTTGGGTGTAAAGAATCAAGAAAGGAAGGGAAAGGCATTGAATCTGTAAGGGGAAAGAACACCCTCCTGGTACTCATCTGCCAGGCAGATATCCAGAGGCTGACAGTTTCAGTGACTCATCCAGATGTTTTGACTACATGATACCAGCCTCATGGATATTTGCAAATATCCTATGATTGAATAACTCTTCCATTTTCATCCCATCATTTTCTTTCACCAGGTAGGCACTCTTCTACTTTTGCCCTGTCTCCTCCAGATGCAAGGGGAAAAAGCACCAGTGAATACAATCCACCCATCATCACCTGGCTACTTCCAAATTAGAAATTCTAATTTGGACCAAGGAAAACTGTTCTCTGAATCTTTTCCCCCCTGGACAAAAGGAGAGAATACAGTTCCTTTCTGTCTGCTAAAACCAGGGGATGATGAAAACTGCACACATTGCTTTTCATAGTATGCGTGATCTATTCTTCAAGAAAAAGAAGTAACTCAGATGAATTTCGGTGCCCAGGATGCTGAGAGGTTCTGGCTCGTCTCTCAGGAAACAATTGCGAAGTGAGGTCAGTGGCCTACAGCTTACTTTACAAGCCTGGCTAACTGTGCTTCCCAGCCATTCTTGTTTCCCATCTCAGGTTCCAAACGTGTAGCCTGAAAGCTAGATCTGGCCTGCGGACATATTTAGTTTGGACTACCCAGTGTTCTTACAGAATTTCAGCCAAAATTTAAAAATAGGGAAATCACACATTCCTTGTATGACAATGACCAGCTGGAACTGGCTAGTGAGTACCCCAGGGTGCCATGGTCCCCATCATTCCCAATCATTTCCCTGATCTTGAGGCTGAGAGCCTATGAAATAATACAAAGTAAATATAGAAATATAGAGATAAAGATACAGATATATTGGTCTCCGACTCTGTTTCCTGGCACAGAGCTCCTAAAACCTTTGCAATTTCCTAAGTCAGAGAGAACTAGGAGCATCTTTTATTCTAATATTTGGCCCTTGACCCCAGTTCCTGACACAGAGCTCCTAAATTCGTTGTAATTTCCTGGGTGATAATAATGTCTTTTGTTCCAGTGAGGTGACCCTCAGTGGGCTCTGGGATGGGGGCTGGTCACCAGAATGACCAAGCCATGATTAGAAGCTTGGAACTTTCAGCCCTGCCCCCACTCTCCAGAGAGAGGAGAGCGCTCAAAAAGGGGTTAATGATCCATTATGTCTACACAGTGAACCCCCTATAAAAATGCCAAAGTATGGGATTTAAAGAGCTTCCTGGTTGGTAAACACATCTACACGCTTATAGGGTGACACACCCCAACTGCATGAGGACAGAAGCTCGCATGCTTGGGACCCTTCCAGACCTCACCTTATGTCTCCCTTCATGTGGCTTTTCATCTGTATCCTTTATCATACCTTATATAGTAGAATAAATGGTAAATGTGTTTCCCTGAGTTTTGTGAGCTGTTTTGCAAACAATGAAATCCAAGGGGAGGCTCATGGGAACCTCTGATGTGTAGCCAAGTTTAACAGAAGTTGTAGGTCACCTGAGGACCTACCATCTGGTGATTAGCGTCTGAAGCAGGGGGCAGTCTCTTGGGACTGAGCCCTTCACCCATTCGGTCCGCCTTACCTCCAGTTAGTGTCAGAATTGAATTGACTTGTAGGACACGCAGCTGGTTTCATAGACAATTACTTGGTATTTGGGGGGGAAAATATCCACACCTCTAGTGTCAGAAGCGTGAGTGTGGCAGTAGCGTGAGAGTAAAGGTGAAACACAAGAAATGAATTTTCTTGTTCAGTGTGGGTTCTCATTTCTTGATCTTTGTACTTGCTGTTATTTTTCTTGAAGTAGAGAAATATTTCTCTGGGCCCATGTCTTTATTAAGAGTGAAGTAGCAAAAAGATAGAATAATGATTCAAGGAAAAGGGGAGTGTACAAATTTCTTTTTGGACTTCTGGAACATTCCTGCACATTCCATATGCAAACTATGTGTATGTTGAAAGATAACTGAGGACCCTGGTTACGGCCTGGACCCTGTGGTCAATTGAATGAATGGCTTCTCCATCTCCCGGATCTGGAAAGGAGTGCATAACTTGCCAGTGACAAAACTTAACTGAGTTTGCAAAACCACATGACATAGCGCATGAGATGTTCCAACAGACGCGCGCCTTGGATTGGAGAAGCAGGAGCTGCTGTTCAGTGGTGTGACACAGGAAGTGTCCTTTTTCCTTTCTGCCTTTCTTGGGGGGAAAACCTGTTCTCAGCTCAGACTCCAATCAGGAAATAACTCTTCATGTCAAAGGCAGCCAAATAAAGATCTCTCCTGCCCTCCCACCAGACCTGTAGCCAGGACACTAAATGAGATTGCTGTCTGAAGGAGGTTGCTTATAACAGAAGACCATAACCTGAGTGGTTTATGAACAACAGAAATGTATTTCTCACAGTTCTGGTGCTAGGAGTTTGATGCCAGGGTGACAGCATAGTCAGGTACTGGTCAGAGCGCTCTTCTGGGTTGTAGATTGCTGACTTCTCCTTGTATCTTTGCACCACGGAGAGCAGGGTAAGGAAGCAAGCTCCTCCTGACTCCTACAGGGACACTAATCTCATCATGAAGGCTTCACCCTTATGACTTCATCTAATCCTAATTACCTCCCAAAGGCCCCACGTCCTAACACCATCATCTCGGTGAGGGCGGGGTGGGGGGGTGCGGGGGTAGGATTTCAACATAGGAAGTTTGCAGGAACACCAGCCCGTAGTCCAAACATGGACCCCCGCCCAGGTTGGGGAGCAGACCTGCCGTGCCTTGCCAACAGACAGAAGATAAATCTACCTAGGATAATGAGTGGAAGAGCAGCCCAACTTCCAGAGCACAGCGGCAGGGGAAGAAAGCAATAAAGCAATAAAGAATAAAATTCAAACGTTAAATAAATGCATAAGCAGACCTGAGCATTGGGATATTGCAGAGCGAGCAGACAGAAGACAATTAGTGGAACCTTGAAGAAGAAAAATCCAGACCATAGCACAAGAGAGGTGATTCCCTCAGCTAAGACCCCTCATCTACCCGCTAACACTCAACAATAATTCTTTAGCGGAAAGAACCAGAAATGGCTACAGATTGCTCTTGATGGGGTGCCTAGCAGAGCAGAAACTATATTCTTCTTTTTTATTATTTTGAGAGGGAGTGGGGACAGGGCAGGGAAAATGACCAGCTTTTAAAAATTAATTAATTAATTAATTTATTTATTGTTTAAAGATTTTATTTATTTGACAGAGAGAGACACAGTGAGAGAGCGAACACAAGCAGGGGGAGCGGGAGAGGGAGAAGCAGGCCTCCCGAGGAGCAGGGACCCCGAAGCGGGGCTCAATCCCAGGACCCTGGGATCATGACCCAAGCCGAAGGCAGACGCTTAACGACTGAGCCACCCAGGCGCCCCTAAAAATGTCCAGATTATAATGTTCAGGGAAGTCTCTTTTCAGGAATCCTTAGGAGCAAAGGAAGGTGAGAGGTGTTCATTGCTCTGGATCGTCCCCTGTGACAGAGCTGTCCTCCAAGGGAGATGTAGGAAAATTTTGTAGGCGACAAGAGGGATTGAGAAGCCCCAGCTCTTATTCTTTTGAGATTGAACACATTGAGAATCTCTCTTCAGTTGAGGTAGGTCCACGGACAGCTGCCATCAGGAAAAGTCTCAGAAAGGAACTCACCAGGAGGGAATAGAATGTCGGGGCTGGTAACCGGTGTTCGGAGCAGAGAGAAGTGGGAGAGGCTGTGGGGAAGGGTTAGCAGTGCACGGCAGACAGCTGAAGGCAAATACACACCTCAGGAATTATGTGAAGCCCATAAAGAGCTGTAATCTTGAATCAATCTGGAGTCAGGGCACTATGGGCCCAGGCATCACTGGCCCAGTGAGAGTCTCACTGTCCTAAGGGGAAAAGGGTCCCTCAGCCTGTGTAGGATCAGACTCAACAGCCATCCCTGCAGCCAAGGCCCCAGTGGCATGAGACCCTGTGGTACTTTGCAGCTTTCTCCCCCACTTTGGTTTGAATAAGCCCCCGAGGTTCTTAGACAATTCAAGGAGTGGTGAGTTGGTTCTTGAGAGAGATGCTGTGTTTCTTGATAATATAAGTAGGGTTGAATCCACTTGAGCTGATCAATTGGGCCACAAGAGTTACCTGGTCTCGGTAAAACATAAAGGCCAAATGCATATGGTTTTCACCCCATCGCATAGATTGTCTTCCTTTTTTTTTCCTTTTGTAGATTTTTACTTATTTATTTGAGAGAGAGTGAGAGCAAGCATGAGTTGGGGGAGGGGTAGTGGGAGAAGCAGACTCCCTGCCAAGCAGGGAGCCCGATGCGGGGCTCGATCCCAGGACCCTGAGATCATGACTCGAGCCGAAGGCAGACACTTAACGGACTGAGCTACCCAGCTGCCCCATAGATTCAGTCTTTTTTTACAAAACCCCTGGCTGCTTTCATGTGACCCCGAGTCAAAGGAAAAGAGATTCCTAGAAGAGGAGGACCCAACTGAACCCTTGCACATGTGACTCTGTGGGTGAAGCGGGTCATTAGGCTTGCCTTGCTAATTTCTGCCTTAATGAGGTTTACTTCCATCTGGATATACAGCGTGGTTCACTTGCTCAGGTGTCTAGGGGGCTGAAGATGAGAGTCAATGGGAAAAATCTCTTCACCTTCCAGTCACTTGACTGCCAGAGAGTAGCCACAATAACCTGCAGTGGGTACATTGCTTACACCTACTCAAGGCAAGCCCTGAGCAGGGCTGATGGGGTGGGGGGAGTGTGCCAGCACCCCTGGGAATGGGCTTCAAGGCACAGAAGCCAACACAGGAGTGGGGACTGGCTCCTCTCAACCTCCCCCCTTAAACTGCGGGAGCACCAGGCTTGGGAAACACAGCCGCCGGTCAGATGCACCTGGGGACGTTTCAGCATGTTCCAAGGTATACGAATCAAGTTAGCACATACCAGCACAGCTTGAAATGGCAGATAATAAGCATTAATCTCCCTAATAAATTCATTAGTCAGCTGTATGGTCTTGAAAGAGGTTTGTACACTCAGATCATAAATTAAGCTCTGGATAGACATTAACCTTCTCTGCTTTGCTCTGCAAATCTCCCAGTAGCTCTAATGGGATCAAAAGTTTCTTGAGCCTTCCATAGATCCAGCTTTCCTCTGCCTAATTACACTGATACAGAGCTTCGCAGAACATTTTTGTGGTGTAGTTAAAAAAAAAAGAAGTAATGCCTGATCTAACTTCTGTGGGCATACTTATTGAAGAAAAAGAGTGACAATGTACACAGTCATTTGGGATCCTGTGTTTCTGGGAACAGACATTCCCTAGGCCATCTTTGTAGAAAGCTTGGAAGAGCTATCCATTACCCACGTGGCACTTCCTTCAGGGTGGGCTCCCTTCATGTCTGGGGCAGCGGCCTCTTGGTCCATAAGGCCAGTCATCTGGCCAGTTATCTTTCTTTCTTTTTTTTTTTTTTTAAAGATTTTATTTATTTGTTTGACAGAGAGAATGAGAGAGAGAGCACATGAGAGGGGGGAGGGTCAGAGGGAGAAGCAGACTCCCTGCCGAGCAGGGAGCCCGATGCGGGACTCGATCCAGGGACTCCAGGATCATGACCTGAGCCGAAGGCAGTCGCTTAACCAACTGAGCTACCCAGGCGCCCCAGTTATCTTTCTTTTTGACTGTTCCAACTCATATTTCCAGAGTGTAGTGCAATATCTCCCTTACAGGGTATTTTTTTTTTAAGCGGATATTTTTTAAAGTAAACTCTACCCTCAGTGTGGGGCTCAAACTCATGACCCTGAGATCAAGAGTCGTGTGCTCTACCGATTGAGCCAGACAGGTACGCCACAGGGGTTTGTTTTTTTTTTTTCTTCTTCTTCTTTTTTTAAGATTTTATTTATTTATTTAAGAATGAGAGAGAGAGAGTGCATGCAAGCATGCAGGGGGAGGGGCAGAGGGAGAAGGAGAGAGAACCTCAAGCTGACTCTGTGCTGAGCGTGGGGCCTGACATGGGACTTGATTCCACTACCCTGAGATTATGACCCGAGTTGAAATCAAGAGTCTGACACTTAACTGACTGAGCCACCCAGATATCCCCCCATAGGATATTTTTAAGCTTAATTATATATTATCTAGCCAACACTTTGCATTCCCTGGATATGGAGCACTATGGACTCGCAAAGCTTAGAGAGATCTAGGAACTCCTGACAAAGGGCTTTTCTGCCATTATTCTGCCAATTAGTCCTCTTCCTCAATCCCTAGTTTTATTTTTCCTTCCCTTCTGCCTGTACTGCTTGCTCAACTGAGAAGATCCTACTTTGCTCCCCATTCTCTCACCTCTTCACTCTGAATCATGGCACACACGTTCAGAATGCTCACCTCTCCTGATTCTGCCTCAACTCAACCCCTAACCCCTGTCCTTTCAAACTCTGCCATCAACATCTGCTATTTACTGAAACCTTTCCAGATGGTCCCCACTTTCTCATTCCTTCTTCTACTTCACTCATTATTCAGCATCTGGAGATACAGGTCCTCTGCATAGCAGCAGTTGGGTCTAAAATATTTCAGAATTTAAATCTTCCAGGCAGCTGATATCCACCATCAAGGGGCAAATGAGAGTCATGGCAACATGCTGAGTGTCTTTGTGACAGGCATGATTCTAGATGCCTGGGGATATGGAGATAAACAAAACAAAAAATATCCTTACCTCCTAAAGCTCACATCTTGGTGGCACAACCTATTGGCTTATTTAACTATTGACTGTTACCAAACCTTGGGGATTTTTACTGAAGTTCCTTGAGAGTAAACACAGCAAAACTTTGTACTTATAAACATACATTAAAAAAATTAAGGTAAAGGAGTGCCTGGGTGGCTCAGTTGGTTAAGCATCTGACTCTTGATTTTGGCCCAGGTCATGGTCTCAGGGTCATGAGATCAGGCTCCATGCTGGGGGTGTAGCCTGCTTAAGAGTCTCTCTCTCACTTTCCCTCTGCCTCTCCCCTTCTTCCTCTCTAAAAAAAAATAAAATAAAAAATAAAAACATAGAAAGGTTTTTTTTTTTTTACTGTGTTTTGATATATCCCTGATGAGAACGTAAGTACTGGTATTCTATTGAGAATGTGACTGTCAACAAAAGGAGGATCAACAAATGTTTAGATCATTTATGGTATCCTGCTGATAGATTTACCCTTACAATCAATTTTTTTTTAAGTAATCTCTATGCCCAACATGGGGCTCAAACTCACGACCCTGAGGTTATGCTCTTCCAACTGAGCCAGACAAGTGCCCCTTCTAAAGAATTTGTAATAGAACCTAAGATCCCTTGCATTTGGAAAACTCTCTTATTTTACACATATAAATACATTTATCTATGCACTCCTTATTGTTTTTTTTAAAGTTTTCTGTTTTTTTTTTCCATATTATGAATGCAAAATGTAAGTTTTTAAGGGCAGACGACAGAAGAGAGTGGGGATGTATTTTCAGTCCTTTAAGGGTTTGCCAGTTGCATGAACTCAGAGGTGATAGTCAAATATTTAAGAACACTTATAGTCAGGCCCTGATCATTCAGAACAAGTATGGCCTTTTTGACGTGTATCAGCTGAACATAAGTCCCTGAGTGACTCCTGGAAACAGTCTCCTCTCAACTAAAGGGAACAAATGAAATTGAATATGCACATATTAGTAGTCTGCAAACATGAGCCCCAATGTGTTTTTTGATTGTTTATTTGTTTACTTTTGGTCAATCCAGCATTGCTGAAAATTAGAAAGAGCATGCATTCTCTAGTTGCAAGGCCTCCCCCTCTGTATTGTGTTTTCTTCATTTATATAACCAGCCATCATACCTGCCTGGCCCGTGATGGCCTCTGAGTTTGCAGGCCCTGAATTTGAAGCTTTCCTAGGTCCCCCATTCAGCTCTGACATTTCTGGTTCTAGTTCTTTCTCATTGCCTGCTTAGCATTGTGCTGTTTAAACAGGACATAGCAAGTGCCATGGGAGACAGGAGTTAAATATATTACTTTTGGATGTCTCTAAAGCTCCATCCTCTATCCTCCCAATGATCTGAGTTCTGGGTTTAATTTTATTGGTGAGAGAGGCTGTGACCAATTTTTAAGCATTTTTGAAATGTGAAACCTAGACATTAAGAGCACTACGGACACAGAAACTTCTCCCCTTTCCTCATCCATCCAGAGAACTTTCATTTTCTTGGGATTGGTTAGATAGGGCTGTTTCTGGTTGGTTGCGCCATGTTCCAGTCTAGGACAGAAGGCAAGAATCAACCACATGGTGGGATCTTAATAAATTAGTGGTCTGGTGTGACTCACTTCTTAGGGGAGGGTCTTGGGGGCTGGCAATGAAAAGAGCAATGGGAAATTGTTCAGTTTCATATCATTTAGAACCCTGTTGTCATATTGAGGCACCCCAAGGTCATCCTCAAATTTAAAAATTTTTCAAAGTGTGTTCCCAGAGCCACCTGAACAGTACATTAAAATGTAGATTCCGCTCAACATCACTTGGCATCAGGGAAATGCAAATCAAAACCACAATGAGATACCACCTCACACCTGTCAGAATGGCTAAAATGAATAACTCAGGAAATGACAGATGTTGGCAAGGATATGGAGAAAAGGGAACCCTCTTACACTGTTGGTGGGAATGCAAGTTGGTGCAGCCACTCTGAAAAGCAGTATGGAGGTTCCTCAAAAAGTTGAAAATAGAGCTACCTTATGTACCCAAAGGATACAAACATAGTGACTTGAAGGGGCACCTGCACCCCAGTGTTTATAGTGGCAATGTCCACAGTAGCCAAACTATGGAAAGAGCCCAGATGTCCATTGACAGATGAATGGATAAAGAAGATGTGGTATATATATACAATGGAATATTATGCAGCCATCAAAAGGAATGAGATCTTGCCATTTGCAATGACATGGATGGAATTAGAGGGAATTATGCCAAGTGAGATAAGTCAATGGGAGAAAGAAAAATACCATATGATTTCACTCGTATATGGAATTGAAGAAACAAAACAGATGCACAAAGGGGAAGGGAAGGAAAATTAAAACAAGATAAAAAGAGACAAGAAGGCAAACAATAAGAGACTCTTAACTCGAGGAAACAAACTAAGGGTCGCTGGAGGAGAGGTGGGTAGGGGGATGGGGTAACTGGGTGATGGGCATTAAGGCGGGCACTTGACGTAATTAGCACTGGGTGTTGTACACAACCAATGAATCACTAAATTCTACCTCTGAAACTAATAAAAATAATACACTATATGTTAACTAAATTGAATTTAAATAAAAAATTCAAAAATAAATAAATAAATATATATATATATATATAATGCAGATTCCTATCAAAACTCTGCCCCAAATCCCTGTGACCTACTTCAGAGTTTGCCTGCAGCTATGATGGATGGTTCCCTGCATTGATCTCTCCCAAGGGCTTTTTCTGGCTTCAGAGGAGTATGTAAGTGACATGGAATTCATGCCCAGCAAGACAACCCTCAACCAAGAAGGGGAAGAAGTCGGAGTACCTACCCTAACTTCTCCAACTTCAGTAGGGCAATTCTAAGGCATGCTCTTCATGGTCCTTTGAAGGGTCCCTATCGAGACTGAGCCCTGGCTACCCATGCCAACAACCAGCTCATTAATGCACAGTTTCCCTGCCTCACTTTTCTGCTTGCTTGTTTGTGTCTCTGGAACCATCAGTCCAATAAATTGCCTACATCTACATCTTTGTCTTAGGGGTTCCCTTTGAGGAACTCAGAGTGAAGAGCCTCACTGGACAAGAGGTGGTCGAGTAATAGTGGGTAAGAGACTTTGGAGCCAACTGCCTGGGTGCACATCCAGGCTCCACCACCAACTAGTTAATAAGTAGTTAACTAGATATCAATCATTCCGAGCATCAGGCTCCTCATCTATAAAATAGGAAGACAATAGTAGCTGCCGCATATGGTTGTTGTGAGGATTAAAACAGTTCATACAAGTAAAGTGCTTATAATAGTGCTTGGCACACGGTAAATGTATAATAAATGCTTGCTATTATTATTATCTAATAAATCAAAGTTTCTTGGGTGGGGCCCAGAAATATGCTTTTTAAATAAGCTCACCAAGTGAGTCTCATGCACAGTAAAATTTGAGAACCGCTGAACTAGAGACACACCCCTCGACGTTCCTGTTCACAAAGAGAACATCTTACGAAGCCTACTCTAGCCCAGCAGATAAGCCACGGAACATCTTTTGCAGGAAAAGCCTTGAGAAACAAAGGCTTTCTCTCAGAGTTCTGGAGAAAACAGTGACAGATGATTCCATGCTTACGGGCTCACACTTGTCCCTTTTTCATCCACGGTTTTAGCCATATTCCCATTTACCATTAGGTAAAATAAATCCTAAAATGCGTTAGTCCTCTCAAACCATAGAAAGTGGTACCCAAAGGATGGTCAGGCTGGCAGCACCGGCATCACCTGGGAGCTTATTAGAAATGCAATTCTTGGGGAGCCTGGGGGGCTCAGTCGGTTAAGTGTCTGACTCCTGGTTCCAGCTCAGGTCTCAATCTCAGGCTTGTGAGTTCAAGCCCCCTCTTGGGGTCCGTGATCAGCAGGGAGTCTGCTGGAGACTCTCTCTCTCTCCTCTTCCACGGGATTCTCTTGCAGGCTGAAATTGGAGAATCAGTGTCCAAAATTGAGGGAATTCTTGAAAAGCTCTCTCCTTTTGTTGCCAGCAAGATACAAAAGGCCGAATTTTGGGGGAAGTGTTTCTTTCAATCAGACACCAGCAAATGCAGTTTTTTTTTTTTTTTAAATGAAATCTCAACTCTGCTTAGTACTTTAATCCTTCTTAGTAATAATTGTGACTAAGGGGCCTCAAAGGTAAAACATCCAACAGTTATAGAGTTAGCCTTACAGGAACACTCCTGAATTTTGCAGTACTAGGAATGTTAGAAAAATATGATTGTTTATTCATAATAAGTCCTAAATATTTCTTGCATCTAGCTGGGCAAGACATCTCACAGATGACATTCTAGTGTTTGGGCCCTCTGACCCAGAAAGAATACAGAACAACAACAAAATGGAAGAAATGGAGTAACTTAGAAAACTTTCTGTTATCCTTCAAGAGAAAAATTACCTTACAAAAGCAGAAAAAGAGTGAAATGAATGTTTGCTTTATTTACATGGATTCTCCTTCTCGTGCCCACTGGGACTTACCAACTGTAGGTTCATTTCACCTCTTTTTATCTATCTCTGACTTTTTGGCCTATTTTCTGACTCATAACTAAAAGAATTTGGTGGTGGTGGGAACTGATTTTTTCAGGTTATTTCTGGAACACTTGAGAAGATCTCTACTATTTGAGTATTATCTCGTTTAACCCCCACATTGTCCCTGTGATACATCATTACTCTCATTTTACAGATGAAGAAACTGAGGCACAAAAGTTAAATGACTTTCTGAGGTCACATATAATGAGGAGGATTAAATCCAGGCAGCCCGAGTCTTCAGCGGCCGCTACTAAATACGGAAACATACGCTAGCGACTATTAACAATTTCTTTCAATAGCAGAATTAGAACATTTATAGAATACTAGGATAGAGGATCTGAAATTATAAAATACTGAATTATAAAATACTAGGATAGATAGATTTGAAATTTCAGAGCAATTTTAGATTTTTAGAAAATTTGCAAAAATACAGGAAGTCCCAGATATCCTTCACTCATCTTCTTCCAATGTTAACATCTAACTACGACACATTTAACAAAAATAAGAAATTAACACTGTTAACTTGGCTACAGACTTTATTCCAATTTTACCAGTTTCACACTGAATGTCTTTTTCTATTCCAAGATCTAATCCAGAATACCATGTTGCATTCAGCTCTCCTGCCTCCCCAGACCCCTCCAATTCATGAGAGTTTCTCAATATTTCCTTGATGTGTATAATCTTAACAGTTTTGAAGAGAATTGGGCAGGTGTTTTGAAGAATGCCCCTCACTTTGGGTTTGTCTGACAAGTTTTCTCATGACAAGACTGGAAAACTGGGTTTGGGGGAAGAAAACCAGAGAGATGAAGTGCCCTCCTCATCTCATTATATTAGGGAGGGTATGATAGCAATGTGACCTGTCACTGGTGATCTTAACCTTGACCACCCGGTTAAGGGTGTGTGTGCTATCTTCTGCTTTCCATGCTCTATTGTTGCAAGTGAATCATGGTTAAGTACAGCCCATACTCAAGGAAAGAGGAATTAACTTTCACTTTCTGCAGTGGGGAGTGTCTACATTTATTAACTGGAATTCTTCTGCATAGAAGATTTGTCCCTTCTCCCTTATTTATTTATTCATTCAATCATTTTTATATCAATATGTACCAGGGATCTTAAGTTTATTCTTCGTGTTATAATCCAATATTATCATTATTTATTTTCTTGCTCAAATTACTCCAGCTTTGGCCATTGGGGGCAGTTGCAGGTTGGTTCCTATGTCCTGGTGACATGCTCAATTCCTTTTTGTGTATGGGGGTGGAGGGTGAGAATCTGTTCATTTCTGAAACTACAAGATGCTCCAAGCTCATTTTCCCTGTCCCAGCCCTTTCTCTAAGCAACCTTGGTTCTTACTCTGACAGTAGTACTTCTTCATTCAATCCCAGTATACACTGTTAACCCACAGCCCTGCAAGAAACAAATTTACCAACTGGAGTAAGATGCTTATGCAGAATTCTTTTTGTCTTTAGGCTTACAGTACCCAAAGTACCATTTTCAGAAGCTACCATTGCTCAGCTCTTTCCCCCCTTTTGGTGAGGTTATAGCTTAGATTTGTGAAATAATTAAGTGCATTTAGCACAGTTAGTGTTCCATTCTGGGATGTGAGAGATTTTCATAGTCCATTTGCACAAGGATTTATTGAATATTAGGACTCCTGGAAGCCATATAATGCTTTGAATGTTTTCAGTGTAATTTAGTCTATGTATATATGTAAGGCTTTATATATCTATTGTTCAAATGGAGAAAAGTATCCAGAAATACAGGAAAACAAAGACAAAATAAAGTAAGTCATCAGGGAGTCTATTGCCTGCAAATAACCACTGTCAAAATTTTAGGATACTTTCTTCTAGACTCTTTTAGATAATAAATTAAAAAATGGCATTATGCAATTTGTATTGTTTTGAATCTGCTTTTTTTCCTTTGGTATATCATGAACATAAGAGAGTATTTTGATATTTAAAAACACAAATTAAAAAAAAGCTTTTCTCCCCCTTTCCCTAGGAATTTCAGATTTGTAATTAGAGATGCCAGCAAATGCTAATATATCCCTACCAATAAACAACTGGGACTTCTCCTGACAACAGGAACTGCTTAATACAATGTGCGCAAACATTAATTGATGGTGTGAATTAAGAATCGAATCTCTGTTTTAAAGATGTTATACACACAGTGCAATCAAGAAAAGCATTTAACCAGATTTGTTCATGAATTTCATTGTGTGCTGTTGAATAGCTAATTTATAATTGCATTTGTCGTTAAAATAATCTATTAATAAAATTGGAAGTAAAATTGGGCATAGATTCATTACCTCAGTCAATTGTGGATGCTCACTAAAGAACATTTTCCTTGCAAATGAGGTGCAGACCTCATTATCATGCTCAGCAGAATGGGGAGCACATCTCTGTCCTTTATTCTTCCTGTGCTGAGTAATGTCCCAGCAACTCAACTAATTCATTAAAGTTAGTGGAAAACTTGAGCGCATGTTCAATCTTCTTTGGTGTTAATTAGTGTTGTCGTTGGCTTAAGAAATGTTCCATAATTTACTGAATTGAAAAATCAATTGCTTATCAGCTTTGTAAAGGTAACTGCATTTTCTGTTAGTAGCTCTTAGCCTTTGTGGAGAAAAAGCTGGGCCTTTGGGTCATCATTGCTTTTCAGAACCTTTGCTTTCCCACTGCT
The DNA here is from genome assembly GCF_002201575.2 of Neomonachus schauinslandi. Taxonomy (NCBI): domain Eukaryota; kingdom Metazoa; phylum Chordata; class Mammalia; order Carnivora; family Phocidae; genus Neomonachus; species Neomonachus schauinslandi. The sequence continues at coordinate 139,738,934 of NC_058403.1, forward strand.
GTTTGTACTCATTAAAAGTCAGAGTAAAATACCCAGATATCCAGGGACTATTGTTAAGATTAGATTCAGAGAGGTGCCTGGGTGGCTCAGTTGGTTAAGCGTCTACCTTCGGCTCAGGTCATGATCCCGGGGTCCTGGGATTGAGCTCCACATTGGGTTCCCTGCTCAGCGGGGAGCCTGCATCTTCCTCTCCTGCTCCCCCTGCTCCCCTTGTTTGTGCTTCTCTCTCTCTCTCTCTGAAATAAATAAAATCTTAAGGAAAAAAAAAAAAGATTAGATTCAGAGAAATCTAAAAAATCCACAACTAAATGGGAGAGCAGTGAAGAACCTAAAGTGAAGTATTTATTCAACAGACCAAGCAACCCTCATTGATTCAGGACTGACAGCATGCTAGGCTCTGCAAATATAGGGTTAAAGATTTGGGGTGTCTTGGCTGCACCACTTCCAGCTGTGAGGAGGAGGGGGAGGAAGGAAAGGAGGAAGAGGAGGAGTTGGAGGAGGTGGCCCTGCATGCACACCAACCCTGGGGAGCTAAGGACCCGACGTGGGGGGCCCAGGCCAGCATGGGCAGCCACAGCAAGGCTGAGAGTGAGGCAGGCCTTGCTGACAAGGCGACTTCCACTCTTCCCGGAACCAGCTCCAAACACTGGCAGGGGCCTATGCCTGCCCCTGAGGTCCTGGTGGAGGGGCCAAGTGTCAACTGTCCAGGAGGTGATCATCTGCCCCCCTTGTCTCCCAGAAGATGATCAAAATGTTCCTTCGGACAAAACCCAAGATAGAAAAGAGCCACAAATTCTCGCTGGCGATGGTGAGGGAGGACGGAGCCTCATTGTCTGGACTGCCAACCCCCAAGAGCCTCGGCAACTGCCTCTAGACCTAGAGACAGCCTTCTGCTCCATGTTCAAACTAGAAGCTCTCTTCAGCCTCGTCCAGAAGAAAACTGAACCGCCGGTCACTGACCACGTGCTGTCTCCAGTCATCTGTCCTGCCAGGCACTCGTCTCCTTGTAGGAACATGAAGAAAACGTTCTGCTGGCCGTTTCTCCTTCACCATCCTTTGTATCCACAATGACTCTTATGAGAAGAATATGAGCTGGAAGGACCTGTTTGCCTTCATGCTCAGTCTGGATACCAGTTACACGGAGGAAATGGTGCTAACTGGGCCAGTCCTTTGAGCTGCACAACTGCGTGGTCAAGCTATTGGCTCACACACAGCAGTGCCCCTGCCAGACCTGCTGGAGGATGGGGATGTACTCTCTGAACATCCCTGTACATCCCTGTACATCTTCACCTCCTTGTACAATAAAATCTTGGCCTAGAGTGCTGGTTCTCAAACTGGGCTCCATGGGACCCTTGGGAGCATGGTTCCAGGAGGCCTCCAGGGCACTCGGAGGACTCCAGAAGGAAATCCAGGCAGCATTCCGGGGACTCTGGGCACCGATTTCCCATGTTGCCTGGCCCACACTTCATTCCCAGTTTGTCAGTTATAATTTTCATTCTTCCCTGTGTGATTTTTGTCATCACAATAAAAATCTAAGTCTCCCCAAACCAGGTCCACAATAACAACAACAACAACAACAGATATGCTCTAGGGTTGACAAGAGCATGGGAAAGTGAGCACCCTCACATAACACTGATAGAAAAGTAAAGCAATATATTTTTTCATAGGGGCACCTGGGTGGCTCAGTTGTTAGCGTCTGCCTTCAGCTCAGGTCATGATCCCGGGGTCCTGGGATAAGCCCCGCATCGGGCTCCCTCCTCAGCAGGGAAGCCTCCTTCTCCCGTCCCTCTGGCTGCCCCCCCCCCCCCTTATAGCACGCTCTCTCTCTGTCAAATAAATAAATAAAATCTTTTTAAAAAAGTGTATATATTCTATTATCCAACAAGTCCAAATCTAGGAATATATCCTATGAAATATAGTTGATCCTTGTTTTTAATGAATTCTGTATTTGCAAATTTGCCTACTCACTGCCATGAATTTGTAACCCCCAAACCCTTATTCATGGCGCTTTCACGGTCATCCATGGATATAGAGCAGCAAAAACTTTGAGTTAAGAATTGATTGTCTGTGTACCTACAGATGTGAAAAAAATCCATGTTCATTCAGTTCTTTCAGCAAACATGTTGAAAACAGCAGCATGGGCATTTGGAATTCATCTCTGAGGCAAACAGAAAAAGAACTTGCCCTTGCAGAGCTTACATTCTAGCAGAAGAAAGGTCACTGCAGAAGAGTTTGAGAAAACAGAAAGATTAGGAAAAAACCTCAATGTCCCGTAAGAGGGACTGACAGCTAATAGCCTCAGCAATCCCCCTCCTAGGTACATCTCAAGAGAAATGAGATGTGTGTCCAAAAAAGGCATGTGCAAGAGAGTGCTTAGCAGCTTTGTTTGTAATAAAAGGCTGGTCACATTATGATACATACATACAAGGGAACATGCCACAGACATTGAAAATGATTGGTTTAAATTCACTGACATAGAGCAAGCTCAGGAGTCATTGCTGACTGAAAAAGTCAGTTTCAAAACAGCATGCACCTTAGGCTCAAGTTTGTGAAATGTATAGCTATATTGACATTCACACACACACACACACACACACATGCACACGCACAAATGCACCCATTTATAGAGAGCTATTTGGAAGATTTTTACAAGGGCTTCCTCTTAGTAGTGGAATTTCAGAAAATGTATACTTTGTTATTTTATCTTCCTGTACTGTTTCAATTTTTTTTAAAGATTGTATTTATTTATTTGAGAGGGAGAGAGTAAGCATGAGCAGGGGGAGGGGCAGAGGGAGAGGGAGAAGCAGACTCCTGCAGGACTCCATCCCAGGACCCGGAGATCATGACCTGAGCCAAAGGCAGACGCTTAACCAACTGAGCCATCCAGGTGCCCCTCAATTTCTTTTTTTAATGTTGTATATGAGAATACAAAGTAGTGCCATTTCCAATTGCAAATCTGCAGTGGTCATGCTTTCAAGGATTTATATGCTTTACCAGCTCACCTTTTCTAGGAGTTTCTCAGAGGCTAATACATTTGTTCTTCAGGGTGTCCTGACTTTCCCGGTCTTTTGCCTGATGGTAGAGAACAGGAACCCACATATGTCCAGGAACCTTCCACAAATGTCACTTCTCACCCCTTCCACTGAAATCCTAGAAGGTGAAACTCCCATCAAGCCATGGTCTCTTTCAGGAGCAAAATTAGGCATCTGTAACAGCCACTTCCCCATGCTCCCCACTCCCCTACCAAAGAAGCAACTGAACTTTTTTTTTTTTAATTGGAAAATAGATGTGAGAGAGATTGTGTTCTCCAGCTCCCTAGCCAGCAAACCCAAGCCCCGGATATGAATAGCTGTGTTGGGGGAGGTGTGACGCTTCACTCAGCATTCCAGTCCCAGATAAGAGAGAATGGCCTCTGATATACCTGTGAAAATCCAGTGGGGGGAGGGGATGGAATTGGTCCCAGAGCTGTTTGTGATCATCTTTTTAGCTGTCTCATTAAAGAACCTTTATTCTTGTCTGTGTGTGCGTGTTTAGTGCTACTCAACTCAAATACATTTCCAGTCATAAAAGGGGGGTTTTGTTTGAGAAAAATAGATCATGGCTCACAGCATAAATTCATGCTCAGAAATAGCTGGTAAGCAAATGGACAGAATACTCATATCCATTTGGGCTGATGGTATGCTTAAAATGTCTGCTTAGTTATTTAGTCAAGATTGACATGTCAGGGGTGCCTGGGTGTCTCAGTCAAGCGTTTGACTCTTGATCTCAGCTCAGGTCTTGATCTCAGATTCCTGAGTTCAAGCCCCATGTTGGGCTCCACCCTGGGTGTGGAACCGACTTAAAAAAAAATTAATTAAGATTGACATGTCACATGTCAGCCTATTATCCAAGGTCCACATTCTGAGACATGTCTATGCTGTTTTTGAAGCAAAGGTAGAGGCCCTGAGGGGGCACACTGCACCTCACATGGTCTGTGGGGCATCGACATTCACAACTGTAAGGTCTCCATACCCCACTTTCTTTGTCTCAGACAAATGCCCTCTCTAGCCTCACCAGTCCCCTATGTGAGGTACAGAGCTTATCATCAGGTCTCGACATTAAATCTCTGGGGATTCTTGAGAGCTGGTTCTCAAACTTTGTTGCATGCTGTAATCAGCCGGGACATTTTAAGAAATAATGGAGCCTGCATCTCTCCTCAAGCTAATCTGATTAAGCTGGTCTAGGAGCAGTCTGAGCATCTGGATTTTTTTAAACTCCCCAGGTGACTATAATATGAGCCATGTCTGAGAACCACTATCCCGGAGGGCACCTTCTGGGACCACATTGTATGTGGGCGTCACATTGACTTCTCAGAGGTACTTCTCATCCAATCTAACGATAATCCCTTATTCAGAGAGACCACAGAAATAATGAAAGAAGCAGCTTCTCATAACCATGCTGTTTACACACAGAGGCAGAGAGACAGCACAGTGCAAATAACACATGAAGCTGAACATCAGCAGCTAAACTGCCCCTCACCTTCTAATCAGGTAATCCCAAGTATGCACCTGACAGGGAATAATATGACGTTATGCCATATTCCAAACGACTGAAACAAAAATGCTTTAGGGAGCCGTGGAACTCATCCATGACTTGTAAAAAATAGCAGTTGGCTCCAATTATGGTGCAAAATAATCAGAGCGAATGCCTTCCAAGATATGTTCTCTATGATTCGTACATTGTTATAAACACAATCTTTTATTTCTCACAACTGATGCCTCTTAATATAGTGGAGATGCATTGAGCACCACGATGTAGGGTGGAATGCAAGCTGAGAAGCATTCCTATATGGAAAAGGAAGACCTTGCTTTCATCACATCAGGCAAGCTCCCTGCCCCCCACCTTCTGCTACCTCTTCAATTTGGCCTTCCAAGCAACCAAAGGATCCTCAAGACAGTAGCTATATGCTTTAATTAAGAGATACCATCTTATATCTGAAACTGTGCTTGCCACAATGCCAAAGACTCATCTACAGATTTCCAAGTGTAGTCACCTATCTAAAGCAGGGAGCCATTTTGTTTATTGTTCAAAGCAGTTTCCTCAGGGCAAGGAAAGCAAGACTTTTACTCTCCCCTGTCCCCCCCCCTCCCCCGGCCCAGGTTGGCCCATCCCTCACCAATTCAAGCTGAAGCAACAATTAGCTCGGCTACAGTTTAATCTCATTTCAAACACTCCACCCAATATGTCATTAATCCTCAGTGTTGCCTAAATCAGCAATAAGGTACAAAGGTTTTCTGAAACTGGCAGTTTTAGACCGGATACCATCATAAACCCAGAGGCTTAAATATAGTTCAAGGGTTTGAAGGAGAAAAAAAAATCTCAAATGGACCTCTTTTGAACTCAGGGGTTGCAGTGGAAACAAAGGTGATTTTAATGGGGTTTTGGCTCCAAGAAGAAACCCTTGAACATATCCCCCTTGTTCTGCGTACTGATCCTTTGTCTCCCTTTACTCTTTCCTCCCACATTGTCCTCGACAAGGAAACAGTACTTGAAGTTCTTTTTTTTTTTTTTAAAGTTTTATTTATTTGACAGAGACAGCGAGAGAGGGAACACAAGCAGGGGGAGTGGGAGAGGGAGAAGCAGGCTTCCTGCTGAGCAGGGAGCCTGATGCGGGGCTCGATCCCAGGACCCTGGGATCATGACCTGAGCCGAAGGCAAACGCTTATCGACTGAGCCACCCAGGCACCCCGGTACTTGAAGTTCTTAAATTAGACTCTTAGAATATCCTCCAGGTGTGGTTCATTTAGCCTGTAAGTCTCTCTGGAGATCACTGATTATAATTAGAACTTTTTCTCAGAATTGATGGAGAAGCGCCATTTGACCTTGCAAGGTCATGAAGGACTCAGTTTAAAAGAACGATAAATAATGTTAAAACTTCAAGCAAAATTTCCCCAATCCTCATAACCTCTTTATGTGTTTAAAACTGCTCTTGTGGGCGCCTGGGTGGCTCAGTTGGTTAAGCAACTGCCTTCGGCTCAGGTCATGATCCAGGAGTCCCGGGATCGAGTCCCACATCGGGCTCCCTGCTCGGCGGGGGGTCTGCTTCTCCCTCTGACCCTCCCCCCTCTCATGTACTCTCTCTCATTCTCACTCTCTCAAATAAATAAATAAAATCTTAAAAAAAAACAAAAACAAAAAACTGCTCTTGCTACTTTCTGTTGAACAGCTTCAGAGCTTGAGGCCCTTGGCCTTATGTCTGTCATCATTTGGTCAAGCAATGAGAACGTCCATTTCTGGCCCAGTCCTTGTTCCCTTGCCTTCTCAGCTGACCTCAAGCAGGAGTGGGGAAAGGGCTTCTTTTAGAGGAAAGGACACCAAGATTGTTCACAACCAGATCTAAAGAGTTAAAGGATCTGACCCACAAAGGGCAGGAGCTATTTCCAGAATATGAGGCAAGGGGGAGAGTAGGGAGTGAGGGATACAAGATGTTACAGGCCCTTTGCTGTGATCCGTTAAGGAAACACTGGCTGCTGGAGCTAGGAACAGATGCGGACTAATTGGGCCTGACCACCCTTGCTGTCCAGCTCCCACCTCCAGCCCAAGAATTTATTTTTCCCCTCACAGCAGCCCAGTAAACACTGTATCATATCTAAATGAGTCAGAAGAAACTGGATTCTGAGCTTTTCAAAAGCCACATCCAAGGTTAACATCTTAATCCTCCAGAAGCTGAATGTGTGTTGGAGATCCCCATCTATCAGAAATATCGAGGGCCTGGGGCGCCAGGGTGGCTAAGCTGTTAAGCATCCAACTCTTGATTTCAGTTCAGGTCTTGATCTCCGGGTCATGAGTTTAAGCCCTGGGTTGGGTTTCATGTTGGGTATGGAGTCTACTTGAAAGAAAGAAAGAGAGGGAGGGAGGAAGGGAGAGAGAGAGGAAAGGGGAGAGAAAGAAAGAAAGAAAGAAAGAAGAAATAAAGAAAGAAAGAAAGAAAGAAAGAAAGAAAGAAAAAGGAAGGGAGAGAAGGAGGAAGGGAGAAAGAAGGAAAGGAAGGAAGGAAGGAAGGAAGGAAGGAAAGAAGAAAGAAAGAAAGAAAGAAAGAAAGAAAGAAAGAAAGAAAGAAAGAAAGAAAGAAAGAAATGAATAATGGGGGCCTGACAGGGATGGGGCTAGCTTTCCGACTTCTTCCGTAAAATGCTTTCAAGGCACAAATCCAAAATTCTCTGCCCCATCACTCAGCATCTTGCTGCCTGGCCAACACGTCACATATCAGACTTCCCTGGTTCTAAATGATTATCACTATTTTCCATCCCCCCGGAAGGGAGGTGAAGTGCCGAGGACCAGTGTTGTACAGAACACTGGGCAGTTGTGCTGTGCATGGCCCTGAGCTAGATACAGTCAGTGCATCACCACTGCATTCAGGAGGCTTGGTTGATGACCTTTGGGTTGCCAGCCAAGGTACAATGTCACTGGATGCCTGGAACCCTCATTTGGCTTCTTAGGGTTAACCCAAAATGCAGAACTGTATAGAAAGTTAGGCCCAGGGGCGCCTGGGTGGCTCAGATGGTTAGGCGTCTGCCTTCGGCTCAGGTCATGATCCCGGGGTCCTGGGATCGAGCCCCGCATCGGGCTCCTGGCTTGGCGGGGAGTCCGCTTCTCCCTCTTCCTCTGCTTCTCCCACCGCTCATGCTCTCTCTCTATATCTCTGTGTCTCAAATGAATAAATAAAATCTTTAAAAAAAAAACAAAAGAAAGTTAGGCCCAGGGCCATCTTTGAGCATAACCAGCCTGCCTTCACATGGATCGTTGAGTAAACAAGCCCAGAGCGATTAAGTGACGGGGTGGACCAGTTTCACAAAGCTGTTGACAGTGTCAGGCCACAACCCCAGATTTCCTGACCTCTGGCCCAGAGTGCTGTTATTACTCTTGATTTTCTTCATGAGACACTCAGGTTGTCACTAATGAACAGTATGCTTCTGTATGGCGATGCTCTTCTTGCTCCCTGGATGCCCCCTTGCTCTTTTTCATCCATTATTTCCTACTCTTCCTTCAAAATTCAGCTCCTCAAGTCTTCTCTGGCCCCAAGTATGAGACAGGGGACCCTCCACATGGCCCACTGTGTTCCCTACATACACAACACCCACAACGTTGCACCGGAACCCCCCACTAACCTGTACATTCTTTGAGGGTAAAGATTATGACTGCTTTGATTTATACAAAAACAATGCCCAACACAATGTCTGACACATGTTGGTGGCTCATTCCTGTCTGGTGAAGGACAATATGAGCAACATTATCATCAGACACCGCCAGGTACAGTGGTGATAAGCTTTACTTTATGGGCTCTCTGGAATTCTATAGTCCATACTGATGGCAATGACAATTAGTTATTTAAAAGATAAATAAAAACACACGAGTGTGTTAAGCAAGGTCCTGGTGTGGTAAAAGCCCATTTTCCAGATGAGGACTGGGAAGGGGAAGTCCATAGAAGAGCTGAGATCATATAACAACTTAGTAGCCAGACTTGAACATCAAGTGCCCAATAAGGAACGCATGCTCTTGTCACTAGATTTGCTGCCTCATTTTCACTTAGACAAGAAAGCCTTTCTCAGTAGGGTCTTCCATCCTCTGCCCCTTAGGAAGACAGAAGATTGTGCGTTTCCCTGGTCCTGTACCCAATGTTTCCCATTATCTCGTCTGGCCAAAGTTAAAGTGTAACCAAACAGCTAAGACTTCTTAGGTTCTTATCACTTGAAACATCAGCTTTGGAGGCAGAAATGGGCCCAAAAACTTCTTAGATGTGAGACCTGTGAGTCATGGTGTACCTATTATAACTATGTCAAGTATTGCAGGAAAGGAAGAATGGCTTCCCTTCCTGGCTCGGATTGGAGGAAATTGTTGGCTTCTTGCAGTCCTCCACCTTTTCACTCAATGAGGTTAACTCAATCAGGCACCTGGAAAAGAAATGTTGTCTAGATCAGGACTGAAGTGTCATAAGGTTTTTGCTGTAAATAATAAGCATTCTTTACAACCTGTCAATTATATAGCAGTTAACACTAATCGTAGTTATTATTCATTACTGGTATCTATTTCTATGTCAGACTTAGGGTGGAGATGGAGAATGAGGCTTGGAAAGAATAGTAGTGAGAGGCTCTTAGGTTGGATGCACACCCTCTGCTTCTTGTCAATTCTGCAGCCTAAAGTCTGGGAGGCCACTAAGTGCCACAGCCCCCTGCTGGCCACAAGCTACAGTGACATCACTGAACTTGGCCTTGAAGACCCAATCCAGAGGAGCACTGGGGGCGGTGGAATGGGGCAGGGGCATCACTTATAAAGCTCACCCCACTTATTACAGCCAGAGCCTGAAATGGACACAGCCAGGTGCTCCTAGAGCCTCTAAAACCCCAAATGTTGATGGAAAGTATGTACGTGCTTGTACACTGTTGAGTGCTTCCTTGGAGAATCAGGATGGCTATACGAAGTAGCTTAAAGCTTCATAAACATTTATGAAGTCCTAACACCCTACTGCCTCTTTTTTTTTTTTCAAAATGAAACGTCTTGTTTTATTAACAAGCAAAATATGATAAAAATCTAACTCATGGTAATAACTTGTGTAGGAACATCAACCATCTGAAGGATATGTGGGTGCTGGGAAGTGAGTAGAAAAAATCCTAGGCATCGTGGTCAAACACAAGAAACTTTGTGAATCTCTAACCCAGAGTTAAGTCATTCTAAAAAGCTTCATTATATGGCTTTCTAGCCCCAGCTAGATCCGAAGAAGGGAATCAAGAAGAAAATGTGAGTACTATTGGAGGTAAGCAGCCTGCCACAGGAAAAAAAAATGGAGCAACGACAAAAACCTCTAAGAACCCAGCTCCATGACTAGAGGACCGCTGAGTGGGTCATCAAATGCCCAACACACCTCTGTAACCCTTGAGTGGGAGTGGACCCGGATTTTGTAGGATCTGAAGCTTATATAATTTAAGGGACTTTTTTCTTTCTTTCTTTCTTGCTTTCTTTCTTTCAGATTTATTTATTTATTTCAGGGGGTGGGGGAGAGAGAGAGAGCAGGGAGGAGGGGCAGAAGGAGAGGGAGAGAGAGTCCCAAGCAGACTCTGAGCTAAGTCAGAGCCTGACATGGGGCTCGAACTCATAACTTCAAGATCATGACCTGAGCTCAAACCAAGAGGCAGTCCCTTAACCAACTGAGCCACCCAGGTGCCCCTAAGGGACTTTTTTTTTTTAAGATTTTATTTATTTATTTGTCAGAAGGAGAGGGGGGAGAGAGAGAGCAGAAGCAGGGGGAGCAGCAGACAGAGGGAGAAGCAGACTCCCCGCTGAGCAGGGAGCCTGATGTGGGGCTCAATCCCAGGACCCTGGGATCATGACCTGAGCCGAAGGTAGACTCTTAACCGATTGAGCCACCCAGGCGTCCCCTAAAGGACTTTCTTTAAGAAAAAGAACGCTAGTATGTAATGCACAATTAGATATAAAAGTGAATATTTATTTCCATTGGGAAAAACACACACATACCGAATTACCAGAGTTCTGAAGAGTTACATCTCCTTTTACTGAGATTTCTCAGCAATTTAACAGAAGTGTTTACATGCAAATATTCCTTTGCAACCTTGCTTCCTTCCCCACCTCAAACATGCTCAGCTAGAGCCCGCACTCATGGGCCTGTGATAATGCCGGGTCCTGGCACTTAAATTTCATTACTTTTCTTCTACAGAGGGAACATCGGTTCCCTGCTCCTCAAATGCCCCTGAAACGCACAAAAGAGGTAAATTCATATGCAGTTTACCTTGTTAAAAAAGGCTGAGAAGTACACACTTCTTTTAAAAGAAGAGTCTTTGTCTTTTATTTATTTTTTATTTTTATTTTATTTGTTTAAGTAAGCTCTACGCCCAATGTGGGGCTTGAATTCAAGACCCCAAGATCAAAAGTCACATGCTCTTCCAACTGAGCCAGCAAGGTACCCCTAGGAGGTACACATTTTAATATTTCCCTTAGAAAGTGTAGGATTTTTTTTCCTTTAAATTTTTTTCACGTAGAAAAGTATCACACAATAAAATTGACTATTGGCAGTGTGTACAGTTCTGAGAATTTTAACACATGTAATTAATTCATGTAATCACCACCACCATCAGGATGCAGGACTGATAGATCTATCACCTGAAAAAAAAAAAAAAAAAAAAAAAACCCCCCTTTGGGCAAAGGTATATAAACTTAAAAACAATATTGGAAGAAGTAATTCTCATTAGCTGTGACACTCATTACTATGAAATACTTCATTTCTCCCAAATGATGGCCTGAGGAGGTGCTGCTATAACAAGAATCTGTATCACGTTAGACAAATTGCTGGTGCGCTTCAGGAACATTGCCTGGACTGAACATTGTCTGGACTAGATTCTTTTTTCCATGTGGTTAAAGCTTAACATCTCCTTTCTGACCAAAACTTTCCAAATTGTTTGTTTGTTTTTTTTAAATTACTAACTTCTTTCTAAAGTTATTATTTTAAAAAGTGCTGTGTTCTCCAACAAAATCAAACCAGGAACTCCAAGCTTTGGCCACAGAGAGAGAATGCCCAGATGGGGACAAATGTGAATGAACCATGCAACGGGGACCAGGCCCTCCTTTGCCAACATGTTTTGGTGTTGTCTCACTTCGACCCCACCTTGCCATCATCATGGTGGCCTCAAGGTACTCTGATCCCTCTGTGTCAGTCTGACCCAAAAACCCCATTCTCGTGGACTCCCTAATTAAATTAAAAAGGGTATAATCAATACCACATACACACACACACAAAACCCACAGGAAAAAAATGTGTAGGTAAAAAACAAAAACAAAAACAAGAAAAACCATGAGCCATACAATGAGCTGGTTTCTGCTCCCCTGGCTGGTGGACTTTATTCTAGTTCCCCAGCTTAGGTTACTGCACAACCCCCAGCCCCAAAGAATCCTGCCCACACCAGGGCAGCCATAATATAGCAGAGGGTTCAGAATTTGGGCTCTGAAGGGAAATTGCTCAGGTTCAAATCCACACTCTACTGCTTACTGGTTCTGTGACCTTAGACAAGTTACTTAACTTCTCTGTGCCTCCGCTTTCCCACCTATATTAATAGGATGCCCTCCATGGTGTTATTGTGGAGAATACATGAGATAATACTCGATAACCATTTCGGATGGAGCCTGGCACACAGTTAATGTTTGAGAACTGGTAGCTGTGCTTTATACCTGGGGACATTGACCTCAGTTGAGGTTCTGGAGGGTGTGTGTGCTCCTCAGGTGACTGACAATAGAGATAATCCTACTTCTTAAGTGCATCCCCCCACCATGCTACCCCATCCCATCTATCTACAGGAGGTAGGTTTCTCTCTGTTTTAATAGTACTGTAGCCACAAAACAAATGTCCCATCCAAACTAGTTTTGTAGAGCTATACAAAGAGGATTGTTCTCCCATAGATTTCTATGCCTTTTGTCCTTTTTTGATAGGGATTTACCCAACTGCTTATTATCAGTTTCCTTAATCCCTTAACAGCAGGAAAACAGGTTCCTCTTGAACTTCACCACATAGCACGTTTCCCAACTCGTGGACTGAAAAGAACATGGAAATTTTCTCTAGTCAATGATGGATAGCCAGAGATATTTAGCAACCACATACCTGAGAACTGAGAATTAGGAAGTGAGCCCCAAAAAATCTCCCTCTGGAGCCCAAGAAACAGATGTCACAAAATCCTGAGCTCTAGAGGAGTCCAAGATGGTGGAGGAGTAGGAGACCTTTGTTTCATCTGGTCCCAGGAATTCAGCTAGATAGCTATCAAATCATTCTGAACACCTGCGAACTCAGCCAGAGATGGAAGAAGAGAATAGCTGCAACTCTACAAATAGAAAAGCAACCACTTTCTGCAAGGTAGGAGGTGTGGAGAAGTGAATCTGAGGTGATATATGGGAAGATAAACCGCAAGGGGGAGGGAGACTCCATCAGCTGGCACTGGAAAGTGATACAGCGGCAGAGCACAAAATCAGAGCTTCTAGAAGTCTGCTCCACTGAGGGACATCCTGGCCTGCAAGGTGCTGAAGTGGCTAAGTGGGGGCAGAACCCTAGGTGGGACAGTGTGGTCTCAGAATCCTCGGGGTCACAGGAAGAACCGGAGGTGCCTGAGTGCTGCAGAGCTCTCAGGCATTGGATCTGGGAGGCCAACTGCAAACAGTGAGCCCAGGAGTGGGCTCTCAGCTCAGAGTTGCCATAAACCATGAACCATGGCATGGTCAGGCAACTGCTCTCCAAGCAGGGGTCAACAAGTGGCAGAACCAGTGAGATCCTCCCACTCTCTCCCCCGGGAAGAGCGGTGCCAGAGCGCACCACAAGAATTTGCAGGGTTTGGAGACTTCAAACTAGGTCGTGTGCCAGAGATAGAAATGCTCAGTCACAGTCCAGGTGAGCATGGAGTCAGGCTGGAGACCAGGGAGATGGGAGTGATTGACTATTTTTCCCTGAGGGCGCACTGAGGATTGGGGGCCCAAGTTCTTGGCTCCTCCAGGGCCAGGGACTGGGAGGCCGCAATTTTCATTCTCGTCCTCCAAAGCTGTGCAGAAAGCCTTCAGGGAACAAAAGCCACATAGAGCAAACCAGAGCAGATTACTTAGCCTGGCCCCTGGAAAAGGCAGTGCAATTCCACCTAGGGCAAATACACTTGAGAATCAACACAAGAGGCCCCTCCCCCAGAAGATGTGCAAGAACATTCAGCCAAGACCAAGTTTACCGATCAATGAGAACTGCAAAACTCCTGCACTAGCAGAATACAGTACATAGAATTCATGGCTTTTTCCCCAGGATTCTTCAGTCTTTCAACTTTAATTCTTTTTTAATTTTTTTCTCTTTCCTTTTTCAACTAATTTCTTATTTTATCAACTCTTTTTAAAATCTTTTTTAATTTTTTATTTTTACAGTTACATTCTATCTTCATTGTATTTAATTTTATTTTTGTATATGTATGTATACGTTTTTCTTTCTTTACAATTTTGGGATGCAGTTTCTTCTAACAGACCAAAATACACCCAAAATCTAGGGTATGGCTCTCTTCTATTCATCTGTCTGATCATATTCTCTCTCTCTTTTTTTTCTTCTTCCATTTTTTTTGTGGTTTTTTTGTTTTGTTTTGTTAAAGTCTTTTTAAATTTTCATCTTTATAGTTACAGTCTATCCTTTCTTTTTTTTTTTTTAAGATTTTATTTATTTATCTGAGACAGAGAGAATGAGAGAGACAGAGAGCACATGAGAGGGGGGAGGGTCAGAGGGAGAAGCAGACTCCCTGCCGAGCAGGGAACCTGATGCGGGACTCGATCCAGGGACTCCAGGATCATGACCTGAGCCGAAGGCAGTCGCTTAACCAACTGAGCCACCCAGGCGCCCCTACAATCTATCCTTTCAATGTATTTAATTTTATTTTTGTATATATATAAGTTTTTCTTTCTTTACAATTTTAGAATTTTGTTAGTTCTCTAACAAATAGACCAAAACACACACAGGATCCAGTGTATTGCTCTATTCTGTTCACCTGTCTGATTATATTCTCTCTTTTTTAAGTTTTTAAAAATGTTTAAAAAACTTTTTATTTATTTTTTTTGGTTTTGGGTCTCTTCTGATTTGTTTAGTGTATATTTCTCTAGGGTCATTGTTGCCATTTTAGTATTTTGTTCTCTTGTTCATTATTTCTTCTCTGGACAGAATGACAAGACAGAAAAACTCACCTCAAAAAAGAGAACAAGAAGCAGTACTGACTATTAGGGACCTAATCAGTATGGACTGAAGAATTAATACCTATTAATACCTATTCTTCTGAAGCTGTTTCAGAAAATAGAAATGGAAGGAAAACTTCCAAACTCTTTCAATGAGGCCAGCATTACCTTGATCCCAAAACCAAAGACCTCACCAAAATGGAGAATTACAGACCAATATCCCTGATGAACAGGGATGCAAAAATTCTCACCAAAATCCTAGCCAATAGGATCCAACAGTACATTAAAAGGATTATTCACCATGACCAAGTGGGATTTACTCCTGGGCTGCAAGGTGGTTCAACATCTGCAAATCAATCAATGTGATACACTACATAAATAAAAGAAAGGACGAGAAACATATGACCCTCTCAGTTGACACAGAAAAAGCATTTGACAAAGTACAGCATCCTTTCTTGATTAAAACTCTCCACAGTGTAGGGGTAGAGGGAACATACCTCAATATCATAAAAGCCATCTATGAAAAGCCCACAGCAAATATCATTCTCAATGGTGAAAAATTGAGAGCATTTCCCCTTAGATCAAGAACACGCCAGGGATATCCACTATCACCACTGCTGTTCAATATAGTACTAGAAGTCCTAGTCTCAGCAATCAGACAACAAAAAGAAATAAAAGGCATCTGAATCAGCAAAGAAGAAGTCAAACTCTCACTCTTCACAGATGACATGATACTCTATGTGGAAAACGCAAAAGACTCAACCCCAAAATTGCTAGAACTCGTACAGGAATTCAACAAAGTGGCATAAAATCAATGCACAGAAATCATTTGCATTGCTATACACTAACAATGACACAGAAGACAGAGAAATTAGAGTTGATCCCCTTTACAATTGCCCCCAAGACCATGAGATACCTAGGAATAAACCTAACCAAAGAAGCAAAGAATCTGTACTCAGAAAACTACAGAACACTCATGAAAGAAATTGAAGAAGGCACAAAGAAATGGAAAAACATTCCATGCTCATGGATTGGAAGAACAAATATTGTTAAAATGTCTATGCTACCTAGAGCAATCTACGCATTCAATGCAATCCTTATCCAAAATACCATCAGCTTTTTTCACAGAGCTGGAACAAATAATCCTAAAATGTGTATGGAGCCAGAAAAGACCCCAAACAGCCAGAGGAATGTTGAAAAAGAAAAGCAAAGCTGGTGGCATCCCAATTCCAGACTTCAAGCTCTATTACAAAGCTGTAATCATCAAGACAATATGGTACTGGCACAAAAACAGACACATAGATCAATGGAACAGAATAGAGAGCCCAGAAATGGACCCTCAACTCTATGGTCAACTAATATTCAACAAAGCAGAAAAGAAGGTCAAATGGAAAAAAGACAGTCTCTTCAATAAATGATGCTAAGAAAATTGGACAGCCACATGCAGAAGAATGAAACTGGACCATTTCCTTATACCACACATAAAAATAGACTGAAAATGGATGAAAGAACCAAATGTGAGACAGGAATCCATCAAAATCCTAGAGGGGAACACAGGCAGCAACCTCTATGACCTCAGTCACAGCAACTTCTTACTAGATACATCTTCAAAGGCAAGGGAAACAAAGGCAAAAATGAACTATTGGGACTTCATCAAAATAAAAAGCTTTTGCACAGCAAAGGAAACAGTTGACAAAACCAAAAGACAACGGACAGAATGGGGAAGATATTTGCAAATGACATATCAGATAAATGGCTAGTATCCAAAATCTAAAAGAACTTATCAAACTCAACACTCAAAGAACAAATCATCCAATCAAGAAATGGATAGAAGACATGAACAGACATTTCTGCAAAGAAGACATACAACTGGCCAACAGACACATGAAAAAGTGCTCAACATCACTTGGCATCAGGGAAATACAAATCAAAACTACAATGAAATACCACCTCACACCAGTCAGAATGGCTAAAATTAACAAGTCAGGAAACAACAGATGTTGGCAAGGATACGGAGAAAGGGGAACCCTCCTACACTGTTGGTGGGAATTATAGCTGGTGCAGCCACTCTGGAAAACAGTATGGAGGTTCCTCAAAAAGTTGAAAATAGAGCTACCCTATGACCCAGCAAGTACACTACTGGGTATTTACCCCAAAGATACAAATGTAGTGATCCGAAGGGACACCTGTACCCCAATGTTTATAGCAGCAATGTCCACAATAGCCAAACCATAGAAAGAGCCCAGATGTCCATCAACAGATGAATGGATAAAGAAGATGTGGTATATATATACAATGGAATACTACTCAGCCATCAAAAAAATGAAATCTTGCCATTTACAACAACGTGGATGGAATTAGAGGGTATTATGCTAAGCGAAATAAGTCAATCGGAGAAAGAAATTATCATATGATCTCACTGATATGTGGAATTTAAGAAACAAAACAGAGGATCATAGGGGAAGAGAGGAAAAAATAAAACAAGACAAAACCAGAGAGGGAGACCAACCATAAGAGACCCTTAATCATGGGAAACAAACTGAGGGTTGCTGGAAGGGAGGGAGGTGGGGGAATGAGGTAACTGGGTGATAGACTTTAAGGCATGTGAGGTAATGAGCACTGGGTATTATATAAGACTGATGAATCACTGACCTCTACCTCTGAAACCAATAATACATTATATGTTAATTAATTGAATTGAAATTAAAAAAAAAATCCTGAGCTCTAGATGAATCCACTGTCCCCTACAGGCAAAGGGAAGATTAGAAAGGACAAGACTGTTATTAGTCCTTTCCTTAAAATAAAAAGGTCTGACATCCATAAAGGAGAGGACTACCAGGAAACAAAACAAAACAAAATATGGGGCACTTGGCTGGCTCAGTTAGTAGAACATGCGACTCTTGATGTCAGAGTTGGGAGTTTGTGCCCATGCTGGGCATGGAGCCTACTTAAAAATAAATGAATGAATGCATCAATAAATGAGTGGATGAATGAAACAAAAGTCTGTTTTTTTTTTCCTCTGGTGCCATAAAACCTTCATGTACTCAGGCAACAATTTTTGACAATTTCCTTATGTCACAGGATGGGATTGTGGGTCATGTGTGATGTTTGCCCCCATTTTCCCAGAATTGTGAATGAGGGTCATCACTGAAAACAAAAGTCACCAGGGAGCGCAGAGTCTCACGTCAGAGAACGTGCAGAAGCTGGGGCCAAATGCCCCCTTCCAAGACTTACCAGAAGGGGCCATCTTAGCAGAACCATCTCCTCCCTCCAATGCACCCCTGTCCACACAAGAGGGACCTGAGGAGAGAGGAGGTGTCACTTTTTGAGGTGGACCGGTGGGAAGCATTTGCAAAATGAAACTATTTTGCCTTTCTTCCTCCTGCTTCCACACCCCCAAACCCAAGTGCAGGGGAACTTAGGAGAATCACCTGGGATGGTTGAGGCTGGCTGGCAGGCATTTTATTCTTTGTGTTGCCACCACACTCGCCATCCGGCACCACAACCCACTTTCCCCGCTCCCAGGAGGTAAGAAAGAGGCACATGCACGCCCAAAGGCCCAAGGGATGGAAGGTGAGCTCTATGGCTACAGCCTTGCCTGAGACCACCACAGCATGTGTAAGGGGTGCCCCCACATCTGACCAATGCTGCCACGAGCTGGGGGTCTGCCAGACAAAGTGGCTAGATTTCCAGAGGGACCACTCACACCTTGGAGGGCTACTTAGAGGCACCCCCTGTCAGCAGGGCCCATTGGAGCTCACAGAGAAGAGTGAGGGCAAAGGCTTACAACCCCCCCCACCCCCCACTTCACTCCTAGCTAATAGACCCCCAAGTCTAGTCTATGGGGGATGGTTGAGAAGGAGGAGAAATCATGTGACTCAGAAATGAGATAGAAGTTTTCAATGAATAAGACTGAATTTTAAGACCAAAATGGGTTGTTTTACAAATGAAAGTAAAAGGCTATAGTGTTAGGTGGGAGACTTAATCCAGCCCAATCAGTTGAAATTATGGGGAAAACATGTCATGATTCGGATTCTTCAATATACCAGGTACTCATACCATTTTTGCTTCATCCCCAGTCACTGACAAGATAGATGGTAATTTCTAATAAAATTACAGCTTCAAAAAAAGGCCAAAAAGGGGAATATATTATATATATATGTATATATATATGTGTATATATATGTGTGTGTATATATATGTGTGTATATATGTATATATATGTGTGTATATATGTATATATATGTGTATATATATATATACACACACACACATATATATACATAAAAGGATGTTGTGACAAGACGTACTGGCTGAGGAGAATAGCACTGGGAACCTCATGTGTAGCTCAGAGCTTCCAGCAGCCATATGACATTCACCGTCCATTAGTAGGGAACAACAACAAAAAATAAGCCATGGTTCACGAAGAGAAATAAATAAACATTTCCTGGGCCCTGAGTTCTCAGAATTTATCATCAGACTCTCGCTTATTGTAAGGAGGTTTCCCTACAGCCGTTTTTACAGGAAATGCAAAGACATTTCCCATGTGACTCTGGTGCAAAGCCCAGTAAACAGCAGTCCTGAGAACAATGCCGGAGGAACTAGTCCTTCCCAAGATCCTCCAACCCGAGACTGAATATGACGCACCTGTGGCTTGTTTCTGGCTCAACAGGAATGATACTTTGCTCACACACAGGAGCTCATAAGCACCAAGCAAGTTTCCTCTCATTAATCCCCAAAGCATTTCTAAGGCAGGAGAACAGGAGACCAAGGGTAGGCTCCTGCTATTTTAAGAACCATTTAACAAGGTGACTTGGGTTCCAGTACCATGGAATTGAAAAACTGAGAACAATGATTTTTTAGGGTTGGTGTGAGGAGCTGGTAAGAGAAAGCTGTATTGAGAGGTCAAGACTTGAATGGGGTGTTGAGTGAGAAGTTTGTTAAATGCCCATGCCTCCCCACTTCCAAGGAAACAAAATCCCTACAGAAAAGCAAGCTCTAAAAACTCACAACAGCAGCATGAAATGAAGAGGCAAAGGGCACAGCACACACTTAATGTGGAAATGCTCTGAAGTATCCCTCTGCTGCCTCCCATCAGCCATGGCCAGGCTGGGAATGGAGGCCTGAAGTGAGAAACAGATCTGCCTCCACTTATGATGGGGTTACCCACCTAGAAACCCATTGCAAATTGAAAATACCCTAAGTTGAAATGCATTTAGTACCCCTAACCTACCAAACGTCATAGCTTAGCCCTGCTGATCTTCAGTGTGCGCAGAACACTTCCATTAGCGTATGGTTGGGCAAAATCATCTCACACAAAGCCCACTTGACAATGAAGTGTTGGCTCTCTCATGTAATTTGGTGAACACTCAACGGAAAGTGACAAACAGAATGGCTATATGGGTACAGATTGTCAGTATCCCTACTGGTTGTTTACCCCTGGGATCGCATGGCCAACTGGGAGCAGGGGCTGCCCCCGCTCAGCATCACCGGAGAGGATCATAGGGCATAGCGCCAGCCCAGGAGAAGATCCAAGTTCAAAACTGGAAGTTTCTACAGAATGCCTATCACTTTCACAACATCATAAACAGAAAAACTGTGAGTTGTGAGTCAGGGACCGTCTGTAGTTGCACTTGCTGGCACTGTATTTTGTGGGTGGTTACCATGGCAACCTGCCTCTCTGCTCAAATGCTGAGAGTCTTTCAGTATCACATCCTTATGTTCTATGGGCCCAGAGGAAAAGTACTAGAAAGGAGGTGTAATGAGGAGGAGGGGTGAGGACTGATGAAGGATGTGAAGCAAATAGACTCTTGGAGGATCAGGACAGATTTGCCTGCTCTATTGGAGTTCTCAAGAGAGAGGCAGAAGATAGGTGGGCTTTAGATGTGGCTCCTACTCTATATCCTGCAACAAATCCATTCATTCATTCATGTATACACTTGCTCTTTCTTACATTAAATTTCATGGAGTACCAACCACGTTCCAGGTACTATACTGGACATTGGAGACATAAAGACAAATAATATACAGTCCCCACACTGAGGGAGCTCATAGTCTACATGGGAGATACACTCTCTCTCTCTCTCTCTCAGCCATAATATAGTGTTAGTACAAAAATATATATAAAATACCATGGAGGGCACTTGGGTGGCTCAGTCGTTAAGCGTCTGCCTTCGGCTCAGGTCGTGATCCCGGGGTCCTGGGATCGAGCCCCGCATCGGGCTCCCTGCTCCGCGGGGACCCTGCTTCTCCCTCTCCCACTCCCCCTGCTTGTGTTCCCTCTCTCGCTGTGTCTCTGTCAAATAAATAAATAACATCTTTAAAAAATAATAATAAAAATAAAATAAAATACCACGGAATTGAAAAACTGAGAGCAATGATTTCTTAGGATTGGTGTGAGGAGCTGGTAAGAGAAAGCTGTATTGAGAGGTTAATACTTGAGTGGGGTCTTGAGTGAGACGTTTGTTAAATGCACTGAAAAGGGGGAATATTGTCCGGGCAGGGCACAACACACGCGCGTGCTGTGTGTTCTACATGTGACGGACTCCAATACTAGCAATAATGACAGTACTTAACAGCACGCCCAGCTTCTGTTCTATGTGCTTTATATGCATTCTCTCACTTACTCCTCACAGTGACTCTAGAGACTAAGTCATGCTATGCCATTTTACAGGTGAAGTAACTAAAACACAGAGAGGTCAAATAATTTGCCCGAGATCACTCTGGTATTAACATTGGGTGGCAGAGCCATGCCTCTGGCTCCGAAGTCCGTGCTCCTAATCTTGGTGTTATTATGCTCATCCCACTGCTCTGGAAAGGCCAGATCACAGGACACATGGGAAAGGGGGAGAAATAAGACCTGAGACTGTTGAGAAGCAAAGTTTAGGGCTCAGTCATGATATCCTCAAGTACCATTTCAAAATGCTTGAAGTTGGGGGCTTGGGGTCATGAGAAGCCATCATGGGTTTTCAAGCTGGAAAGGGTCATAATGAGAATGATAATAATATCATTGATTTGGGAATCCATGTGTAGAATAGAATGGAGGAGAAACAGACTGAAGATTTCAATGGCGAGGAGGAAGAGAGAGGGAGGAGAGCATGTGTCGTTCCAAACAGGCAAGACCCATGTCATCTGGTTCATCACAGTGCCTGGTATACAATAGGTGTCCAATAAATGTTGGTTAAATGAATCTTTCAAAGTTGTCTTAGTTGGCTTCCCCTGGAAGCAGACCCTGAAATATGGGTGCCAGGGTAAGTAGTTTATTTAGGAGGTGCAGGGAGCACCAGTATGAAGTGGGAATTGAGGTAGGGAAGGAAGGCAGCCAATGGGGAGTACATTTACTGAGGCAGCCACAATAGTGGGCAACTGGAGCTTGACCCTGTGGGGCAACTTTGGAAGTCAGTACAACACAGACACTTCAGTCATCCCGTGAGAAGAGTGAGGGTGTTGGGGTATTTACATACCAACTCCACCGGTTTGTAGTTGAGGGTTGCTCTTGGGGAGTGTTAATTTCCTGGTACAAGAACAGAGGGGTGTGTGGTTGGGGAAGGGGAGTCAGGCACAGAGGTGCACCTGGAAATCACTGGGGCATGCTGACCATCAGGTGCATGCATACGAATGGGGATGGGTAGGGTCTGCTATAAAAATCAGTCTTGCGTCAGTGTTGAAAGAGAGTAGAGGTTGAATTGTGAGATACTGTTTCTCCTAAAAGACCTTTCCCCTTGAGTTTCTATTGGTTTACCCTCACCAGGACATAGACATGTTTTCCTTTCTCCAAAAGGGATTGTGTTCGCAGTTGTGGGAAACTGGTGTTTTAGACCCTTGAACTTTATTACTTGGGTAAGTGCCAGAAAACTTCACTACACAGTACGGGTAGCTTCTGTAGAAGATTATGTCATTCAAAGTTGAAAGCTGGAAACTCCATCAAGCAATATTTATATCAGAGCTTGAGTAAGTAGAAGAGAAGGAAGAGGAGGAAGGGGAGGAGGTGGAGGGGAGAGGGGAGAGGGGAGGAAAAAGACCTCTGCTAAAACTAGCAAGCCCCAAACCCAACTCTTGTATCTGTTTGCACAAAACTTAGAATAGCACATAAAGTTTCTAAACCAAGGGAACCAGAAACTAACCTGAGATTTTTGTTCCCCCAGCTAACCTTGAAGCATTTATCTGAGAACCCATACTCCTCCCCATTCCCACCCTTTTCCCTCACCTTGTTATCCCCCTCACCTTCCCACCCCACCAAGATCTGGTCTACCTAAGTTTTTGTTTTCCATCCAACCGCATCCTATGAAGGTAGGTGTCTGTCTGTCTATTCTTCAGTTTGAACAGATAAAAACTAATAATCCCCAAACTTTAACACCACTGTGTCTGCTCCAGCAGGGAATCAAAGGACACAGACCCACAGAGTCTGTTCTGTTGTGCAAAAACCATGGGTGTTTGTTTCAAAGCACGCTCCTAGGGCTACATCAGAGGCTGAAGCCACGGCTCTGGGGCTAGATTGTTAAATTGAAATAATGTATTGAGTACCTCAGAATAAATGATACTGTCAATGCACTTTTCAGACTTTAAGACAATTTTGCAAGTCAGTACAACACAGACACTTGAGTCATCCTGTGAGAAGAGTATCTAACTTATCAATGGCAGAAAACAGGTGACAAGCCTGCTGGGAGGAGACAGGTGGGCACTTCAGAGACCTACAGAGGGAGAACTGTGTTCTTAGTACTGCTCCTCCTCCTTAGTACTGCTCCTCTGCTCCACACGCTTCCTTTGGCAAATGAAAATTTCCTCTAATAGTCTCATAAAAAAATAAAAAAATTAGAGCCAACATCAAAACAAACATAAATGGATTTATTTCATAAGTCAGTATCAAATTTAAACCTGTCAAAACAGAGACAATTTAAAATCGTGTGTAGACCTCAGTGCCAGTATACCTCTGCCCACCTTTGACATGCTTTCCAGTCACTTTCCAGACATTGCCTCATTTACTCTTTCACCCTCGGGAGAGAGGACAGTTCTGGCAAGTTATAAATATTTCCTGTCCTGGAGTGGGATGGGATGGGAAAGTATGGCTGATGTTGGAAATTTTGAAAAGCACAGCAGGATTATCAACACACCAAGAATCACCCCCACTCAGGTAAAGGCAAGAACAAAGACACAGGTGTCATTCGAGGACAGACGGTGAGAGACAGCCTTTTACAGAGCAGAATATCAAACCAAGCTCATTAGGCCTGGCAGGGCTCATTAAAGAGAGCTTTAGACAGGGCACTGACTCACGGGAGGCGGCTCAAGTGTGGTCCACAGTGGCATGTCCTCCCTGAGGCTGCAACCGCCAACAAGATGGTGATGGAAGGTGGGGGAGCCATCTGTCAGTGTCTTCAGGGACCTCCGGCGCGAAGCCATGGTGCTCTGCCAGGTGCTCATGGAGAGTGTGATTCTGCTCCACAGCCAGACGAAGTGACTTCACAAGACAACCTGTAGAAACAGGCACGTGACGACCATCAGCTCCCGGATGAGTAAGGACTCTACCACTCACATTTATTTATAGTTTAGTTCTACTAATTAGCAAATAATAAAAGAAACAGAGGCGATGGTATAAGACGAGTGTATAAAAATCAGACCGCCTGGGTGTAACTCCAGGCTATGTCACTATGACCACTATCATCTTGGGCAAGTAACCACTCTGGGCCTCAGTTTCCTTATCTGTGCAATACGGACTTTACAAGAATCTTGTGACGATTAAATAAGATGGCAGATGCAAAGAATTTAGTATAATACCTCTCAGTAAATGGGAACTATTATCATGAATAGTAATAAGTCATACCTAGGTAAGAGCAAAACTCATGTGGAAAATTACAATCTCTATATAAGGGATATGTGTGGGGGGAGGGTATGGGCGGTCGCTGATGGT
Source organism: Neomonachus schauinslandi (assembly GCF_002201575.2). Classification (NCBI taxonomy): domain Eukaryota; kingdom Metazoa; phylum Chordata; class Mammalia; order Carnivora; family Phocidae; genus Neomonachus; species Neomonachus schauinslandi. The sequence goes on from NC_058403.1 coordinate 139,763,556, forward strand.
TATTATATCAGCCCGAAGTAGGCAAATATGGTTACTGTGAGCATGATATTAAGCTCTGAGCTTCCTAGAATCTAAGGGAAAAGAGAATCATTAAGGTCAAATTACTCTCATTATGTTACTAAATACAAAATTGATGCATCATTCATTCTCCATAAATTTGTGTGGAATGCCGAGTAACACTAACCCTTCTCCCGCCCCAGCCTGCTTCTCTCCCTTCCCCTCTCCTGAGAGAACTACCTTAATTAACCTTCAGGAGAGTCGCCGCCTCAAGCCCTGCTTCTAGGGGACCTGACCTAAGGTGCCCCTGTGACTAAGGGACCCAGATTTACTCTAGAGCCATCTCATCAATTCTGGTCAGGCCTTGATAATTTTTTGCCACAATTTCTTTGCGATCCCTCCTGAATGGATATTAGATGAGTACGTGTAGGAATGCTTAACATCATTATTTATTTATGATCGCGCAGATCCAGATGAGAGATCTGAATTTTAAAATTTTATTTTCTCAGGATAAATTGTATTTGCCTCATGCGTGTCTTCAGTCAACTCCACGAAGGCGGGAATACTCTCTACTTTCCCCCATTTTATTGTGTGTGTTCACACAAAGAAGAGCTTGACTATCTGAATGTTAAGGACTACAGTTAGATGGCAGATTTGGTGGCAGAAGCAGATACAAAACTTTCCCAAGAACGATTGTGGAGAGATGTAGCTCCAGTTGCCTCTCTGCTCTCCCTCCATTTGTGATGACCGCCACAACCAATATGGGTTGGTGTGTCCCGTCTGACTGCTTAAGCCTGCAGGGAAGGCTCTTGTTGGGGGAATAACAAAGCTCTAACTAGCTGAAGTGAGAGATGAAATTGAGAATCACTTTCAGAAGAAGATAATTAGGTAACACCACCAGAGATACCGTCATTACACTAAGAACCACGAATGTTATGGGGCTCTTGAAGGAGACTGATCTTTTAGCATTTGAAAAATTAATTACACACTGGAGATACATTTTTTTTTAAGATTTTATTTATTTATTTATTTGACAGAGAGAGACACAGCGAGAGAGGGAACACAAGCAGGGGGAGCAGGAGAGGGAGAAGCAGGCTTCCCGCTGAGCAGGGAGCCCGATGCGGGGCTCGATCCCAGGACCCCGGGATCATGACCTGAGCTGAAGGCAGACGCTTAATGACTGAGCCACCCAGGCGCCCCCACACTGGAGATATTTTGCTCACTAAATGATATCTATGTGTCCTGAAAGGCAAATTTTATGGTCCCAAAATGAGTATGTTACTTCATATTCCCCCCTTCTTTATTCTTCACATCTTTATTGGAGGTTCTTATACATCGCTAGCAGGACTAAAAACTAGTAGTGTATTTTGGAAAATTCTATCAAAATTACACGATTTGATCTGCATATTGATCCCAGAAATTTTGGTTCTAAGAATGTATCCGGCAGGTGACTTAACATATGCACATTATAATAGAAAAAGACAGGAAATGACCCAAATGTTCAACAGTGAGTAGCTAGTTAAATATATCTACATAAAGAAATGGAGCTTCAAAAAAAAGATGAAAAGCCCTCGAGGAATTGATACAGATAGATTTTTAAGACTGTTCAATTTTTCAAAAGTAAGGCATAGAACAGTATGTAGACCCAGCTACCATTTGCATGGGGGGAGAAAAGGGGTGCCTGGCTAGCTTAGTCGGTAGAGCATGTGATTCTTGATCTTGGGGTCGTAAATTCAAACCCCTTGTGGGGTTCAAGCCCCATGTTGGGTGTAGAGCTTACTTAAACAAAATAAACAAATAAATATATAGGAAAGAAAAAGAACAAGAAACGTCTATCTTATTTGCATGCACATGCATCAAAAATCTTTGGAAATAAGAAACTAATAGTGGTCATTTCCTTATTTCAGGTTAGGAAGAAAATTGGGCAGATGGGCACAGCGGTAGAAGAAAGACTTTTCTCTGCAATCCCTTTTATATGCTTGATTTTTGAGCTATGTTTAGTATATTTCTATTTCAAGACAAATAAATAAATGTAATTTAAGATAATCTTTTAAAATGGGTATTATGTGCAGAGGGCTTTGATCACCACACAGCCCTGCTTTCTAGGAGTTTCTAACCCAGTTGATGAGCTAGAAGGCAACCAATAGGGCACCTGGGTGGCTCAGTCGGTAAGCGACTGCCTTCAGCTCAGGTCATGATCTCAGGGTCCTGGGATCAAGCCCCGCATCGGGCTCCCTGCTCCGCGGGAAGCCTGCCTCTCCCTCTCCCACTCCCCCTGCTTGTGTTCCCTCTCTTGCTGTCTCTCTCTGTGTCAAATAAATAAATAAAATCTTTAAAAAAAAAAAAAAAGAAGGCAACCAGTAATCATAATGTAATTACTGATATGCCACATTTCTCTAAATCTAAAACACCATTAATTTTAAGTCACAGATTATATAATGTGTCACTAGGAAAAGAAAGAATGTGGCCAATTAAATTATGGCACAATGCTTCCTTTTCATTTAGAATTTTCATGTTATACCTAATGAGAGACCTCTTTTAGACACTCATTTATACATTGATTTTTATCATATATCACTCTTGCACGGTATATGATGTACAAGAAAAAGTGAAATAAATTAAAGAATTCTTAAAACTTTTTCTTATTACAGTCTAACGCTTCTAAATCTTTTTCACACGGTATTGTCCTTTGTCCTATCAACAGCTTTGGTGATACCACATTTTTGGAAAGTGTTCCTTCCACTGATATTTCCAGAATTTTCTTCCAAGCTGCTGAAAACTTATCTGCAAATTTTGATGCACATACCCAGGCAAACACAAGCATATCATGCCCGTTACATAGCCAATAGTGATTGTAACATGAATCCAAATTCCAGAAGTGTTGAAATGTGGGGCAAAAGTGCTCCTTATAATTGCTTAATGTAGGAGAGGGACAATTTCAAGACAGAAGAGATCCTTGGGGTATCATGGAAGACTCCTATGGGGGCCAGATTGAGGCTGGAGTTTAAAGAATGTGAGGGATTTTTGGAGTCAGAGATGAGCAGGATGAATGAGTCATGTAAGCAAAATAGCCTGGCAAAGGAAGTGCAAGTTGCATCTGGGGGAGGGAAAGAAGACGATGTGGCCTTGTAAAGGGAAGAAATGGAGTTGAGGACATATAGGGGAGACTGGGGCCCAACTGTAGTGCCCTGAAGGGCAGGCTAGAAGGCTCAGACTTCATCCCATAGGGAAACAGGGGACCCGCATACAGCTGGAGATTCGACACCAGCATTTGGGAGAGCCATCAATACTCGAGTCTTGGAAGCACTCATTTGGAGTAGATGATATTAGCCAGGGACAAGTCCAGAAGCTTAACCAGGCCGAAGAGTGGAGGGAACAAACAAACAGAACATCAAAAGAAAACAGAAAAAAATATATACAGAGAGAATCTTGGGCCATAGAATTTTAGTGCCTGGAGGACTATTGAAGATTATCTAGTTAATATTTTCCATTTTACCGATACAGAGAACTTCCTAGAAGGCACATTATGGCTTCCAAGTGGCAGGGCCAGGACTCAAAATTGGGTCCTGTGATTTCCTGAGCCGTGCTCCTCCTCATGGAGCATGACAGCCAGTAGCAAAGGAAATAGTTTCAAGGAGGCAAGTAGTCAATAAAGGCAAATGATGGCGAGCAGCAAAGAATAAGCCTGAAGAGGCCATTGATCTGACCATTGCAGATTCCTGATGACCTTCAAATGTCTGTCTTTGGGAGTGGGTCTGGGTTGGAACATGACTGTGAAAGGTTAAAGAAAGGGAGATGTTTTGCAATGAGAGGCACCATCAGGAAAAAGCTTATTATTTTTCTATGTTGCCTTTCAAAGGGCTCAGTACACTTCACAAAGGACTCTAGGTTCAATATTATTATTTCCTGGAAATCCTGCAAAATCATGGGACACATTGTCCCTTGGGCAAGACAAAAAAAAATTATTTACAGGTGACAGTCACACAGATTTTCCAATAGAGCCTTTCAACTCTCTATAAAGAATCCATTGTTTTCTTACAAATAGAAATGGACTAACCAAGATGTTAATCAGTAACAGTCTGGCCTTTGCACCTCTGTGGAACTTTCTTCACTGCATAGTTATCAAATACTGCTTTCTTGTGCATCTGTAGTACTGAACATAGTATATGTGGGCACCTGAAGTGAGTTTCTTTCAGGTGAACAAGAAATCATATCTACCACAGGGAAGTCATCTGGCTAAGTTGGCTGCTACCAATGCCCCAGTGAGCCCCTTCAGATCTCTGGGGGGCAGTTTTGTCTTAGGAACATCCTCACTAACAACTGAGGAAATTTAAATCAAAGCAATGAGGTGGTGTTTCATATTGGCAAATACATATTTGACTGACAAAAAAGTAAAATATTAACAGAGAATTGGGATTCTGGTTGGGATTAATTATTACATCTATTTTTTATAGCAGTTTACTAATATTTATTAAAACTAAAAATGAGGGGCGCCTGGGTGGCTCAGGCCCTTAAACGTCTGACTCTTGATTTAGGCTCAGGTCTTGGGATCGAGCCCCACTTCCTGCTCCACCCTTAGCAGGGTGTCTGTCTGAGGATTCTCTCTCTCTCTCTCTGCCCCTCCCCCTGCTCACGCACGCACTCTCTCTCAAATAAATAAATAAATCTTAAAAAAAACCCACAACTAAAAATGAGCACTCCCTATGACTTAGACACTCTCCATTTCTATCTGCAGAATAATTTACGCACATACATAAGGAGGCATATTCAAGGATATTTGCAACGGGTTTGTTTATAATGGTGAAAAATTAGAAACAACTCATATGTTCATAAACTGAAGCCTGGCTAAATGTATATGTGGTAAAAATAACAGTAGATCTAAAAGACATATGGTTGAATCTTAAAAAGCAAGTTGTAAATAGATATACTTAGTATAACATCATTTGTGTAAATATACATTGAATAATACTCTAAAGTTTCTATGGGTATACTTACATGTATATGTGTGTGTGCACACGTGTGCGAGCACATACTCCAAAACTGGGAACGGAGCTAACCAGGGAGAAGGTGGGGTGAAATGCCAAGATTGGGAGTTAGGGGTAAGGGAGGAAGGAGAATTTTAGCTGTATCTGTAATGGTTTTTTTTTTTTTTTTAAGGAGAATGTAGTTATGGATACATCAAATTTAAATTATTTTGTAAGAAAAGAAAAGCTTGTTAAATGCCACCAAAACCTCTGATTCATTTAGGAAACTTCAAATGCGGTGGCATTAAGTAGGTATGGCCTGGGACTAAAATGAACATTTTTCCTACATTTACACGTACATAACGCTGTATCTGTCACTGTCTGGTCAAAATGGTAAAGACTTTAAAAATATTTTCTACTTAAAATAAAGACTGAAAACAAAAAACAAATATAACAGCAAATCAAACATGAGGATCCTTTCAACCCTGACATAGTTTTGAATCTGAAAGATATATATTACTTCAGTTAAAGGCTGAGGTATTGGGGCACCTGGGTGGCTCAGTCAGTTAAGCGTCTGCCTTTGGCTCAGGTCATGGTCCCAGGGTCCTGGGATCAAACCCTGAGAACCCCGCGTTGGGCTCCCTGCTTTGTGGGGAGTCTGCCTCTGTCACTCCCCCTGCTCATTCTCTCTCTCTCTCAAATAAATAAATAATTTTTTCTCAAAAGGCTCGAGTATTAATGTCTAGAGGAACAAATTGCCTTGTAGTTTAAAACAACAGATGAGTGCGTTTGCTGAGTTTCTGAGACCCTAATGATACAGAAGCTGAGTGTAGCTTTAGGCATCTTTCATCAATGCCAAGGCTTCAGAATAAAAAAGAACATGGCTCATTGCCAAATACATTTGCCAAGTCCCCATTTGCAAGCACAATTCAGCTCATTTGCACTTCTATCTTGATCCTGAGTGTTTCTCTATTAAGAAATAATAGAACAATGACATTGTCTCTTGGTTGGAGAGAGCTAGGATTTTGGTCACTACCATCCTTAGGGACAAAAATATCCAGAAATATATATAGATTCCCATTTCCTATTGGGTTGAACACTCTCCCATGTTGACCTGTTAGGTTAACTCACTAGGAAACACCATGAATGCCAAAGTAGTATTTTATCTCAGTAATTTGGTCAAACAAGCATTCATAGCTAGAAGGAAATAGCGTGGTCCTAATTTCATGAATGAGGATTTTCTAGTATCCCTTCCTCTGAGGGCCTGAATTAATCATCAAATGGATCTCCTATCATTAGAAAAGTAGAATAGACCCCCTGCTGTCTGAGATTTAGAGTCAAATATTGAGAATATGTTGTGTTCAGGAACCTCTGATATTCATATAAAGGAATTATAAAGCTCAAGAAGGAGTTGATATGAACCATTGCCAATAGATTGCTAATGGGTGAGATGACAGGGGACATCTGTTGTTTTCACCTGCCCAGACACCATTCCTTTCTTCTGGCAGTGCCATCCTGATTTCTCCTCTCCCACTCTCAGTTCATGAGGTTCAGGTTGGACTGTCCCCACCACCTCACTCTAGGAGTGAGCACATGACTCCGATCTGGCCATCAGAGAATTCCATGTTGCTGGTCATGGTCATTGACTCATAGATAGATGCTTGACCCAGGCCAGGCTAATGAGAATCCAGGAAGCTCTGCTGTACTGCTGGGGAAAAGATGCACACGTTGTGCCCAAAGAATTAAATTCTGGAGCCCAAGTAGCCCTATCTCTGAAGAGGGCCTACCTGAAAATAAAGCCACCACCTGGAAGAACAGGGCCAAAGGGAGAGTGACAGTGTCGTGATGACATCCCTGAGAACTGAAGCCAGCACGATGCCTTGAATCTCTCAGGTATATGGGTCATTTTGGTTTTGTCTATAATTTGAGTGCGGCTTTGGTCACTGGAAACCACAAGAATTCTGACTGACAACACCAGTCATACATCTATTCAGTGTATTGTTAAGCAAGCCTGTGCAGACATTGCCCTTCCTCTCTGCTTACCGGAGTCCTAATTTTTTTTAAGATTTTATTTATTTATTTGTCAGAGAGAGAGAGCACAAGCAGGGGGAGCGTCAGGCAGAGGGAGAAGCAGGCTCCCCGCGGAACAGGGAGCCCAGAGAGCACAAGCAGGGGGAGCATCAGGCAGAGGGAGAAGCAGGCTCCCCGCGGAATAGGGAGCCCAACACGGGGCTCGATCCCAGGACCCCGGGGTCATGACCCGAGCCGAAGGCAGACGCCTAACTGACTGAGCCACCCAGACACCCTACTTGAGTCCTACTAATTTTTCTTCAAGTTCCAGTTACCATATTGTTTTATCCTTTTTCTAAGTCTTTTAGAATCCCACCAGACCTGAGACGGTCTCATCATCCTTCCTCATCTGAGTTCCTGAAATACTGGCTATCGTCGATTATTATCCTGTTTGTTTCTAATATATTCACATATCTTCTCTCTCCACATTGATTATAATGGATCTCAAGGTTAGGAACTGTATGTAATGCACCCCCTTATCCCAACAACGTGTGTGGGTTAAGGCCTAAATAAAGGTTCGTTGATGATACACATAAAGGGCTGCAGCCTCCATGATCCAGCTCTGCAGTTTCCCCTCAATGGCCCCCGACATATACACATACCCCCAACCAAACATGCCCATGTACTGAAGTCGCTGACGCAGAATAAGCTCCATCTCATGTGTTGCCTTGAAGCCCTATTTGGGTGAGGACAGTTCTAGCAGCTGAGCTCCTCAGAGTTCAGTCAGGGCTTGACTACTGTGACAGAACTATTTCGTTTCTCCACCCCCATCCCAACGGGGAAATTCAGACCAGCCAGGAGGGAGAGAGCAAGCCGAGTTGAAAGGATCATCCCAGTGAGTAATCTCCAACCCAAATGAGGGGACAGCCTGTGCCTTGAACCAGCTCCTGAGGAAAAACAGTGAGATGAAGTTTTGCTGCATCATAAGTACATGTTAGAGCAAACACACAGACTCACCAGGCACAGGCCCTGAAATAACTTATACAGGACTTGTAAGGAACAGGATCTGGGCGGGTGAGAATTTTAATAGCAGCACAAAATCTGACTCAGGCCTTGGCTCTGCCCCTCAGGCCTTTCCAACTCTCTGACCTTGGTTTCATCATCATTCCTGCTGGGTAGCATGGAAAAGGCCTCTGCAGAGCGAGGCGTATTTTCCTTCCCTTTCTTCCAGCTTCTCTGTGTGAGTGGTGCAAAAGTCACATAAGGCAACCTCTACGAAAAGAGAGAAAATGAGTTTTTAAAACGTTTTGGGCTGGGGGATGGGCTAGATAGGGGGATGGGCATTAAGGAGGGCGCGCGTTGTGTGGAGCACTGGGTGTTATATGTCAGGGATGAATCCCTAAATTCTATTCCTGAAACCAGTATTACACTATATTTTAACTAACGAGAATTTAAATAAAAATTTGGAAAAAAGGAAAATAAAAACATTTTAAAGCTTTTTTTTTTCTTTAGAGAGAGAGAGCACAAGTGGGGGTGCGGGGAAGGGCAGAGGGAGAGAGAGAATCCCAAGCAGGCACCACACACTCAGCATGGAGCCTGATATGGGGCTCCATCCCACAACTCTGAGACTATGACCTGAGCTGAAATCGAGAGCCGGGAGCTCAACCAACTGAGCCAACAGGCACCCCTAAAATAAAAAGGTTTTATTATTTATTTATTTTTAAAAAGATTTTATTTATTTATTTGAGAGAGAGAGAGAATGAGAGAGAGAGCACATGAGAGGGGGGAGGGTCAGAGGGAGAAGCAGACTCCCTGCCGAGCAGAGAGCCCGATGCGGGACTCGATCCAGGGACTCCAGGATCATGACCGGAGCCGAAGGCAGCCGCCCAACCAACTGAGCCACCCAGGCGCCCAAAATAAAAAGGTTTTAAAGAAAACGGTTGGGCGCCTGGGTGGCTCAGTTGGTTAAGCGACTGCCTTCGGCTCCGGTCATGATCCTGGAGTCCCTGGATCGAGTCCCGCATCGGGCTTCCTGCTCGGCAGGGAGTCTGCTTCGTCCTCTGACCCTATCCCCTCTCAGGTGTTCTCTCTCTCTCAAATAAATAAATAAAATCTTTAAAAAAAAAAAAAAACGGTTAACAAGTGGGAACACTCAGGGTGTAGAAGTCACCGAGAGGGGGGTGTTTCAGTAGCTACCGCCATCACAGATTAACAAAGGGACTCCCCTTTGTAGAATTTCTCAAGTGATAATAAGATAGCCTCCTCTCCTGAGCATGGGTACTGTGCCCAGCCCCACACTAAGCACTTCACAAATGTCCCTTCACTCAACCCCTTCCCCAGCTATTAATTAGATCGTTTCAAAATTCTGATTTTACACATGGGGAGGCTGAAGCTGAGAGAGAGTAAGTAGCTGTTCTAAGACTGAAACAGCCCTAGAATTTAGGATCCTCTTACTCCATCCATTTAACCTCTCCATAGTATTTACTGTATTTACTTTGTGGAATAAATGGTACCCAGAGACACAGCTTTCCTCTTTTCTTGGCAGAAAACCTTAGGGAAGACGCACCATAAAATTACAAAAATCCTGGTTCCTAAGGACCTCCAGTGCCCAACGGGTAAATAACGGCCTTAAGTTACTTCCATAGAGCAGCCTAAATCCCCAGCTCCTAGGATGTATCCACCCTGGCTCCCTGGTCCTCCTTGCATGGAACCTGCTTTGAGTAGCCTGTTGTTTCCACCAACAACTTTTGTATTAAAACAGATGAGGGTGTGGGACGAGCCATCAGACATGAAGAATTGAGCTCTGAGAAGCAGGGTGCTTGGAACAGACAGAACCAAAAGAATGTCACATACATTCAAATGACAGAGGTGAGCCTAAGGTCCACCACCCAAAATAGGCTGCAAATAGCACCTTTGCTTGGGAATGGAACCAAACAAGACAGACCCATTCTTTCCACCTAGATATACAGACATTTAGTCCCCAGGATTGTGGTTTTGGTTTTGCTCTTAATTTTGTTTTTCTTAAACTGTTTCTACTTCCAGATCTGGAGAAGAGAATGATGCCCTTGCATTCACCCCAACCGGCCTTGGAGACCTTGTGATCGGGTTCAGCTATAAGCCACTTAAAAAGGGCTGTGGGAATCAGAAGCTCCAGGCTTCCAGCACCTTCAGAAAGGCCCCTCATGTAGCTGAATCATCCCTCTTCCCCCTCCCCCATCCCCCACCAAATCCAAGTAGCTTATAATAGGAATCAGGGACTGCCAGACTGACAATGACACAGACGTGGGCGCTTGCCTTATCCTGTTGGGGCTCGTCAGGGAGTACCAGCTGCCTGGGAGCACGCTCAGCAAGCCAGGCCATGGACGACTGTCCCACAGCTCTCCACTGGAACTTTGCTGGGAGCAGATCGCATTTGTAAGCGCTTGAGCTCAGGTGCTCAATTATAGCAGCCCATTGTCTCATTATTCTCAGCACCAGGCTTGAGAACTCCAAGCCAACAGAAGAACTCATCCTGCTCCCAAGCCTTTTGTTACTGGCTCCTGATTCCTGTGTCTCCCAATCCTTACCCTAGTGGCTGGAGGTTTCACAAAGAGTGAGAAACAGGAACAGGTATCCCTGAATCATCATTTCCTTCGCTTTCTGCAGAGGTAAGAAAGTGATCAACAGGGCATGAGGTGCTCTAAAATGCGCTTAAGATTTTTTCTTCTGACCTTCCATCTCATCATTTTCCTACCAAGGAGGTAAGACCACCCACATTTTAATTTTCTGGGCAATGTTTGCTCTCAGCTTGTGGTTCTCCCTGCTCCACTGGGCATCCTTTTTCCTTGCTCAGAAAAGACAGCGGTGACACAAGTCTGCCCTCTAGTGGGCAATGAGAAGCATTTAAAGTGTGAAAACAAGGGAGCTCCCAGAGAAGAGGGTTGCTTGAGATTTTACCACAGTTCCCCAAATTGACCAGCAGATTAAGATTTTGCCAATACTGCTCAGATTGAATATGCAGACCACGTTTACCGAAAGTTGACTTGTGACTCTGTAAGTGTAATGGCTTGTGGAAGAATAGAGAAATGACATCAAGAAGTGGGAAATTATTAGGTTTGGAGTCAGCTTTGCACAGCACTGAAGAATCATGTGACTTTTAGATCACTCAAGTATCAGCAATCTCCTCTGTCCATTTGGGATAATAGTACCTACACATGAGAATGAAGGGCATTCTGGAACACATTATTTGTGCTAAGATTGCACTTCATGGACCCACCCCATGGCACAGTGTTTAAGCACCTAGATTCAGCAGCCAGACAGCCTGGATTGAAACTTCAGCTCTGCTCTTTGCTGGATAAATGATCTAGGCATGTTTTCTGACTCTCTGTATTTCAGTTCCTCCTGTTACCCGAGGATCACATACTTTGCTCATAGGGTCTTTCTAAGCAATAAGTGAATCAATGCTTGCAAAGTGGTTACAACAGTATCTAACACAATTTTTGCAAAGACTTGTTTAAAATTCACCATATTCCACAGTCGAACTAAAAAGGGTGTGTTGACCACCTATGAATGCATGGCACAGAGTTAGAGATACAAGACTGTTTATAATCCAGCCAGGGAGTAATAAAAATAGCAAAGATTTATTAAGCACTTAAAACGTGGCAGGCTTAGGACTATGTATTTCCCTGTTTAATATTAATATTAAACAGCAGCTAGATACAAAACAGCACATGCTGTATGATTCATTTATATGAAATTGTGGAAAGATAAAAGGATGGAACACAAATTAGTGGATGCCTTGGGGCAGGGTGTGGAGATTGGGTTTTGACTGGTAAAAGATACAAAAACATCTTCTGTGACCAGAGGAATGTTTTATGTTGTACATTTGTTAAGACTCATTCAACTGCATACTTAAAAATGTGTTCTTTTTATTTATGTAAGTTTTACTCCAGTAAAGTTGGTTTAAAAAAAAAGAAACTTGAGAAATGTCAATAAATTGAAATGTAGGAAATTAGCTGAATCTAGAATGAAGGTTAAAAAAATATTTGAGACTGAGACAATCAGATACTTATAAGAAAATATGTAGCCTTAAATGCTTTTATCAGTAAAAATTAAAAAATGAAAATAAATGAACTAAGTAGGCATAAGAAACTATGAATAGTATAAACCTCCAATCAAGAGAATTTAATAAAAAATAAAGACTTAATTAAACAGAGAAAAACCAAACACTGATTAAGAAAAGTATCTAAAACTCTGAAAACCATGGGAAAACAGAGAACAAATAAAAATACACAACATTAGAAATTATTTTTTTTTAAAGATTTTATTTATTTATTTGAGAGAGAGAATGAGAGACAGAGGGCACGAGAGGGAAGAGGGTCAGAGGGAGGAGCAGACTCCCCGCCGAGCAGGGAGCCCGATGCGGGACTCGATCCCGGGACTCCAGGATCATGACCTGAGCCGAAGGCAGTTGCTTAACCAACTGAGCCACCCAGGCGCCCAACATTAGAAATTATTTAAAAAAGCTGTAACCACAGGCATATCTGAATATAAAATGGCTATAAGAGAATACTGAAAGAATTGAATGATTTTTAGCAGAACATCACTAGAATTAACCCAAAGAGAGGTAGACATTTTGAAGCAATTTTTAAAAGAATAACATACAAATATGCTGGTTGGTAAACAGCCAGTACCTCCCAGATTCCCCCAACTGCCACAGCCTCTTCTAGGGACCCCCTAGAAACCCTCTAACACACACACAGACACACACACAATCCATCAATCAACGGGTTAATGGTTAGCACCATGGTGGGCCACCAGCTCTAAAGCTGTTGTCCATCTGATTGGTCAGCACCTACCTTACCATATTATACTACTTGCAGGAGAACACCCTTATAATAACAATCTGAACCTAGAATCTAATTCCTTTTCACATATAAGAACAAAAATAGCATTAACCTGATACCAAAACCAGATAAGGACTCCACTAAAAAAGAGAACTTACAGGCCAATATCCTTGATGAACGCAGATGCAAAAATTCTCAAAAACTACTAGCAAACCGAATCCAATAATACATTAAAAAAATCATTCACCACGATCAAGTGGGATTTATTCCTGAGCTGCAAGGGTGGCTCAAATCAACCAACGTGAAACATCATATTAATGAAGGAAAGGATAAGAACCATACGATCATTTCAATAGATGCAGAAAAATCATTTGACAAAGTGTAACATCCATTCATGATAAAAACCCTCAACAAAGTAGGGTTAGAGGGAACATACCTCAACATAATGAAGGCCATATATGAAAAACCCACAGCTAACATCATCCTCAATGAGAGCTTTTCCTCTATGGTCAGGAACAAGACAGGGATGTCCACTCTCACCATTGTTATTTAACATAGTACTAGAAGTCCTAGCCACAGCAGTCAGACAACAAAAAGAAATAAAAGGCATCCGTATTGGTAAGGAAGAAGTAAAACTTTTACCATTTGCAGGTGATCTGATATTCTTTTTTTTTCTTTTCAACTCCACTCTAGGTTTATTCTTTTTTATTTAAATTCAATTAATTAACATATAATGTATTATTTGTTTCAGGGGTACAGGTCTGTGATTCAGATGATGTGATATTCTATAGAGAAAACCCAAAAGACCACCAAAAAACTGCTAGAACTGATAAACGAATTCAGTAAAGTCACAGCATATAAGATAAACATACAGAAATCTGCTGCATTTCTATAAACCAACAAAGAAGCAGCAGAAAGAAATTTAGGAATCAATCCCAATTACGATTGCACCAAAAACAATAGGATACCTAGGAATAAACCTAACCAAAGAGGTAAAAGACCTGTACTCTGAGAACAATATGACACCGATGAAAGAAATTTAAGACGACACAAAGAAATGGAAAGACATTCCATGCTCATGGATTGGAAGAACAAATATTGTTAAAATGTCTATACTACCCAAAGCAGTCTACACATTTAATGCAATCCCTAACAAAATACCAACAGCATTTTTCACAGAGCTAGAACAAACAATTCTAAAATGTGTATGGAACCACAAAAGACCCCAAATAGCCAAAGCAACCTCAAAAAGAGAAGCAAAGCTTGAAGCATCACAATTTCAGACTTCAAGCTCTATTATAAAGCTGTAGTGATAAAAACAGTATGGTACTGGTACAAAAACAGACACATAGATCAATAGAACAGAATAGAAAACCCAGAAATGAACCTACACTGTATGGTCAGTTAATCTTCGACCAACAGGAAAGAATATCCAATGGAAAAAAGTCTCTTCAACAAATGGTGTTGGGAAAACTAGACGGCAACATGCAGAAGAATGAAACTGGACCGCTTTCTTTATAGTATTCACAAAAATAAACTCAAAATGGATGAAAGACCTAAACGTGAGACCTGAAGCCATAAAAATCCTAGAGGAGAGCACCGACAGTAACCTCTTTGACATTGGCCCTAGCAACTTCTTTCTAGATTTGTCTCCTGAGACAAGGAAACAAAAGCAAAAATAAGCTATTGGGACTTCATCAAGATAAAAAGCTTCTGCACAGCAAAGGAAACAGCCAACAAAACCAAAAGACAACCAGCAGAATGGGGTAGGGTATTTGCAAATGACATATCAGATAAAGGGTTAGTATCCAAAATATATAAACTTTTAAAATTCAACACCCCAAAAATGAATAACCAAATTTAAAAATGGGCAGAAGACACGAATAGACATTTCTCCAAAGAAGACATACAGATGACCAACAGACACATGAAAAGATGCTCAACATCACTCATCACCAGGCAAATGCAAATCTAAACTACAATGAGATACCACCTCACACCTGTCAGAATGGTTAAAATCAACAACACAGGAAACAACAGGTGTTGGCAGGGATGTGGGGAAAGGGGAACCCTCTTGCACCATTGGTGGGAACGCAAACTGGTGCGGGCACTGTGGAATATAGTATGGAGGTTCCTCAAAAAGTTAAAAAATAGCATTACCCTATGATCCAGCAATTGCACTACCAGGCAGTTACCCAAAGAATACAAAAATACTAATTAAAAGGGGTACATGCACCCCCAGTGTTTATAGCAGCATTACCTACAATAGCCAAATTATGGAAACAGCCCAAGTGTCCATCAACTGATGAATGGATAAAGAAAATGTTTTAAATATATATGATGGAATATTACTCAGTCGTAAAAAAGGAGAATGTAATCTTGCCATTTGCAAGGACATGGATGGAGCTAGAAAGTATTATGCCAAGTGAAATAAGTCAGTTAAAGACAAATACCATATGATTTCACTCATATGCGGAATTTAAGAAACAAAACAGAGGAGCAAAGTGGGGGAAAAGCAAGAGAGAGAGAGAGAGAGGCAAACCAAGAGACAGATTCTCAATTATAGAGAACAAACTGGTGGTTACCAGAGGGGAGGGAAGAGGTGGGAGGATGTGTTAAATGGGTGATGGGAATTCAGGAGTGCACTTGCTGTGATGAGCACCGGGTGTTAAATGGAAGTATTGAATCACTATATTGTATACCTGAAACTAATATTACATGTTAACTAACATGTATGTTAACTAACTGGAATTTAAATAAAAACTTAAACAGAAAAGAAAATACTAGAGGTGCCTGGGTGGCTCAGTCTGTTAAGCATCTGCCTCGGCTCAGGTCATGATCCCCCAGTCAGTCATGGGATCCAGCCTGAGTTGGGCTCCC
Source organism: Neomonachus schauinslandi (assembly GCF_002201575.2). NCBI lineage: Eukaryota > Metazoa > Chordata > Mammalia > Carnivora > Phocidae > Neomonachus > Neomonachus schauinslandi. The sequence goes on from NC_058403.1 coordinate 139,779,232, forward strand.
TGCTCGGCAGGGGAGTCTGCTTTTCCCTCTCCCTCTGCCCCTCCTCCCACTTGTGCTCTCTCTCTCTCACTCTCTCTCTCAAATAAATAAATAAAATCTTTTTTAAAATTTATTTTTAATTTTTATTTATTTGAGAGAGAGAGAGCACAAGCAGGGGGGAAAGGGAGGAGCAGGCTCCCCACTAAGAAGGGGAGCCCAACATGGGGCTCGATCCCAGGTCTACAGGATCATGACCTGAGCCAAAGGCATATGCCCAACCTACTGAGCCGCCCAGGCGCCCCTAAATAAATAAAATCTTTTTAAAAAAGAAAAGAAAAGAAAATACTAAATTCACAAATGCAAATAAAGCACAAGTATTATATAAAAACAAACAACCCTCCCCAAATAGCATGGTTTTAATAATAACTGAATGTATAGAAATGCAACCATCATTTAAATAAACAGAAAATTATATTTTGTTTGGATCAAAATGTTACTAAGAGTTGTTTTTCATTTCAGCCTCATGATATTTGAATCACCAGCCCACCCACAAAGGTCAGTCTCCATTTTATATATATATATAGTTGTGGAATTTCTACATGTAATTAAATATTTAACTACTCATATTTTCTAGTAGATTTGTACCCAAACACTCTTGTCAATATTCGTATTATTTTATTATGAATTACTTTTTAGATGTCTCCTTTATACTTCAGGCGATCATACTTCATAAAATTGTGGATATAGGCAGCTATCCTATTTATGAATTTCACTTCAGGATAATAAAGGGTGTGCTATGGATTGAATTGTGTCCCTCCTCCCAAATTCTTATGTTGGAGACTTAACCCCCAATGTGATGGTATTTGGAAATGAGGCCTTTTGGAAGTGATTAGGGTGACAGGAAGTCATGAGGTAGGGGCTGTCATGATGGGATTAGTGCCCCACGAGAAGAGACGCCAGAGGTCCCAGCCTGCTCTCTCTCCCCACACACAGGCACTGAGGAAGGGCCATGTGAGCTCGCAGTGAGGGAGGGGATGGCCACCTACAAGCCCAGAGGAGAGGCCTCAGATTGAAACCCACCTTGCCAGCACCTTGGCCTTGGACTTCTAGCCTCCAGAACCATGAGAAATAAAGTTCTGTTGTTTAAGCCACCCAGTTTATGGCGTTTCATTGTAATAGCATGATCAGACTAATACAGGGGATGTCATGAAATGTTTTTAATGAAGGCAACAGAGCTTTAGGACTATTAGGATCAGCAGCACTGATTTCACACCCAAGCTCTTCCCACAAGATACATATTCAAGGAGAAATTTTTCACTTTTTGAAACCTGACATCCACTCTCTCTTTGTAACAGCATCTAGTCTTTTTCAGGTGTATTCTCCTTACTCTAGTGCATTGTATCTGGACTACTTGACCTCCCAGTTGGAAAGTTGACATAAACCTGTATCCTTTCATCGCCCTAATAATGCCAGGTGTAGACAAGAGACCCAAGTTCAGCCAGTTGGAATTACCTTCCATGACTTTGAACCTTGAAAAGACTACGTATAAATGGAAGAAAATATCAAGTAATGCCCTAGTGTCAAGCATAGTTCTTCAGCCTTTGTCAGCCCCCTTTCAATAAATTCTCCCTGTGGCTTAAGGAGACATTGTTTTAGCGATCCTACCTAAAGTAGTAAGAACAGAAAACAAAATAAATATTATGTATAGTAGAAAAAAAGATACAAGATCTCCTTTATTTGTTGATGGCATGATGACTATCTAGAAACACTAAGAAACTTTATTATAAAGTTCTAGTGTAAACTAGAGAATTGGGTAAAAGAGCTGAATACAAGTTGTATAAGGAAAAATCAAGAGCTTTTAAAATATCATTAATAAACTTTAAAATGAAAAATAAAAAACTTCCTCATTCATGATTAATCCATATAATACATAGGAACAAGTTTTTGACAACAAATTAGGATCTATCAAAGAAAAGCATAACATATTTATTTTATTTTATTTTATTTTATTCTGTTATGTTAATCACCATACATTACATCATTAGTTTTTGATGTAGTGTTCCATGATTCATTGTTTGTGCATAACACCCAGTGCTCCATTCAGTACGTGCCTTCTTTAATACCCATCACCAGGCTAACCCATCCCCCCAGCCCCCTCCCCTCTAGAACCTTCTGTTTGTTTCTCAGAGTCCATAGTCTCACATGGTTCGTCTCCCCCTCTGATTTCCCCCCCTTCATTTTTCCCTTCCTGCTATCTTCTTCTTCTTTTTTTTTTTTTAACATATAACGTATTATTTGTTTCAGAGGTACAGTCTGTGATTCAACAGTTTTACACAATTCACAGTGCTCACTATAGCATATACCCTCCCCAATGTCTATCACCTAGCCACCCCAACCCTCCCATCCCCCACTACTCCAGCAACCCTCAGTTTGTTTCCTGAGATTAAGAATTCCTCATATCAGTGAGACCATATGATACATGTCTTTCTCCGACTGACTTATTTTGTTCAGCATAATACCCTCCAGTTCCATCCATGTCGTTGCAAATGGCAAGATTTCATTCCTTTTGATGGCTGCATAATATTCCATTGTGTGTGTGTGTGTGTGTGTGTGTGTGTGTATATATATATATATATATATATACCACATCTTCTTTATCCATTCATCTGTCAATGGACATCTTGGCTCTTTCCATAGTTTGGCTATTGTGGACATTGCTGCTATAAACATCAGGGTGCACGTACCCCTTCGGATCCCTACATTTGTATCTTTAGGGTAAATACCCAGTAGTGCAATTGCTGGTCCATAAGGCAGCTCTGTTTTCAACTTTTTGAGGAACTTCCATACCGTTTTCCAGAGTGGCTGCACCAGCTTGCATTCCCACCAACAGTGGAGGAGGGTTCCCTTTCTCTGCATCCTCCCCAATATCTGTCATTTCCTGACTTGTTAATTTCGGCCATTCTGACTGGTGTGAGGTGGTATCTTATTGAGGTTTTGATTTGGATTTCCCTGATGCCGAGTGATGTTGAGAAGCATAACATATTTTTAAAAGATATAAAATAAGACTTCAGTAAGTGAACATACCATCCTGGCTAGAAAGGCTTAATATCTTAAATTTGATCCAAATTAATATAACTAAAAATCACAACCCATTTTTTTTTTCCTTGAGTGAGGACAAAGGTGTAAAACTTTTAGAGATTAATATCTCCCCTATTCCATGGCTTGTCTTTTTTTTCTCTTAACAATGTCTTTCAAAGAGCAGAAGTTCTTATTTTGATGAAGTCCAATGTATCAGTATTTTCTTCTAAGAATAGTACATTTGATGTCAGACCTTAGAAGTCTTTGCTTGACCAAGATCACAAAGCTTTTCTCCTACATTTTCTTCTATTAATGCTATAATACTAGGTTTTACAGTTAATCTATTATCCATTATGACCAGATATTTGAATACAATGTGAAGCATAGATCGCATATTATCCAAGTATCCTAGCACCTTTTGTTAAGAAGACTACCCTTTCTCCATTGAACTGTTTTACACTGTTGTTGAAAGTCAGGTATCAGTTATGAGGGTCTATATTTAGACACCTACTGAGTTCCACTGGTCTATTTATCTAGCTAGATATATCTATCTAGCTAGCTAGCCAGCTAGCTAGACAAATATATATATATATATATATACTGTATTGGTTAGTTAAGTTTTATAATAAATCTCTCACTCACTCTGTCTCTCAAATAAATACATAAAATCTTTAAAAATTTTTTTAACCTGTGTATGTCTTTATATTTAAAGTGAACATCTTATAGGCAGCATATAGTTATGTCCTGCATTTTATTTATTTATTTTTTTAAAAAGATTTTATTTATTTATTTGTCAGACAGAGAGAGAGCACAAGCAGGGGAAGCAGCAGGCAGAGGGAGAAGCAGGTTCCCCGCTGAGAAAGGAGCCCGACGCGGGGCTCAATCCCAGGACCCAGGATCACAACCTGAATCAAAGGCAGACGCTTAACCGATTGAGTCATCCAGGCATCCCTATGTCCTGCTTTTTAATCTAAGATGACAATCTCTGAATTTTAATTGGTGTGGTTAAACCATTTATATTTAATGTGATTACTGATATTTTGGGTTTAAATTTACCACTTTGTTGTTTTCTATTTGTCCAATCTGTTCTTTGTTTCCTTTTTCTGCTTTTTGTGCCTTCTTTGGATTAATGAAATACTTTTTATGACTCCATTTTATCTCCTTTGTTGGCTTATTAGCTGTAATTCTTTATTGTGTTATTTTAATGGTTGCTTTAGGATTTTTAGTAAACATCTTTAACTTATCACAGTTTAACTTCAAGTGATACTATACCACTTGTACAGAGTAAGAATTCATAATAATATACTTCCAGGGGCGCCTGGGTGGCTCAGTCAGTTAAGTGTCTGCCTTCAGCTCAGGTCATGATCTCAGGGTCCTGGGATCGAGCCTCGCATCGGGCTCCCTGCCCAGCGGGAAGCCTGCTTCTCCCTCTCCCACTCCCCCTGCTTGTGTTCCCTCTCTCGCTGTCTCTCTGTCAAATAAATAAAATCTTTTAAAAAAATAATATACTTCCATTTCTCTCCTCCTAGCTTTTGTGCTATAATCATATATTTTACTTCTATATACGTTATAAATATAGCAATATCTTATTTTCACTTTAAACAGTTGATTTTCTTTTAAAAAGCCTTTGAAAATAAGAAAACAAGTCTTTTATATTTACCCAGGTAGTTACCATTCCCAAGGCTCTTAATTCCTTTATGTAGATCCCAGATTTCCCTTTGGTATCATTTTCCTTCTACCCAAAGCATTTCTTTCTTTTTTTTTCCTTTTAAGATTATTTATTTATTTATTTATTTGACAGAGAGCAGAGAGCACAAGCAGGCAGAACAGCAGACAGAGGGAGAGGGAGAAGCAGACTTCCCACTGAGCAGGGAGCCCAATGAGGGGCTTGATCCCAGGACCCCAGGATCATGACCCAAGAGGAAGGCAGATGCTTAATGAACTGAACCACCCAGGCACCCCCTGAAGCATTTCTTTCAACATTTCTTATAGTGCAGGTCTGCTAGTGATGAATTCTCTCAGCCTCCGTGTGTCTGAAAAACTTTTCATGTCACCTTTGTTTTTGAAAGATATTTTCATTTGGTATAGAATTCTAGGTTAATGGTTTTATTCTTTCTGTACCCTAAAGATGTTTCACTGTCGTCTAGTATACTTATTTTCTGCTGTCATTCTAATTTTTGTTCCTTTGTACATAATGTATCATTTTTCCCTCCCAGCGACTTTTGCATTTTCCTTGTTATCACCAGTTTTAAGCAATTTGATTAACATGAGCTTTTTTGTTGTTTTCTTCATGTTTCTTGTGGATTGGCTTCATTGAGCTATTTGGATTGGTGTATTTATAATTTTCATTGAAATTGAAAATTTTTGACCAGTTTTTCTTATTTTTTCTGTGCCATTCTCTTTTGTGTACTGCAATTACATGTAAATGAGGTTGTTTGAAATTTTCCACAGCTCAATAAAGCTCTATTCCCTTTTTTTTTTTTTTGGTATTTTTAAAAATTTTGGTTTTATTGAGGTATAATTGACATAAAAAATTATAAGATATTTAAAGTATGCATTGTGGTGATTTGATGTTCATGTACATTGTGAAAGAATGCACTGCCATCAAGTTAGTTAACATTTCCATCACTTTTGGATGTGTGTGAGAACATTTAAGTTCTACTCTCTTAGCAAATTTTAATTATACAATACAGCATTATCAGCTATAGTCACCATGTTTTACATTTGATGCTCAGAACTTATTCATCTTACAGCTGAAAGTTTGTATCCTTTTATAAACCTCTTTCTATTCCCCTTACCTGCCAGCCTCGGGCAACCCCCTTTCTACTGTCTGATTCTATGAGATTGACTTTTTCTTTTCTTTTCTTTTTTCTTTTCTTTTCTTTTCTTTCTTCTCTTTCTCTCTTTCTTTTTTTAGATTCCACATTTAAGTGATATCATGCAGTATTTGTCTTTCTCTGTCTGGCTTATTTCATTTAGCATAATGTCTTCCAGGTCCATCCTTGTTGTCACAAATGGCAGGATTTCCTTTTTTTCTCACAGCAGAATAATATTCCAGTCTCTCTCTCTCTCTCTCTCTCTCTGTGTGTGTGTGATACCTTGTTTATTCATTTTTTTGTTAATGGACACTTAGGTTGTTTCCATATCTTGGCTATTGTGAATAATGCTACAATGAACATGAGGGTGTAGATATGACTTTGATATCTTATTTTCAGATACAAATGCTTTTTTACTTTTTTTTGAAAAATGTCTTTTCAAATCTTTGACTATTTTAAAATTGAGTTATTTATCTTTTTTATTATTGAGTTGTAAGTTTTCTTTGTATATTCTGGATATCAGACTCTTTTTTTATTATTATTACATTCAATTAGCCAACATATAGTACATCATTAGTTTTTGATGTAGTGTTCAACGATTCATTCTTTTTTAGCTTCTTGAACATATGGAATATAATTATAATAACTATTATTCTTGTCTAGTAATTCTATCATCTGTGTCATTTTGTGTTGGTTTTAATATTTTTTTTCCTCCTTCTGGGTCATATTTTTCTGCTTCTTTGTATGTCTGGTAGTTTTGATTGGATGCCACAAATTTTTAATTTTTTCTTATTATGTGCTGGTTGTTATTTTTTATTACTATAAATATAGTTGAGCTTTCTTCTGGGATGTAGTTAAGTTTCAACTTTTACTTTTTGGTTGTATTAGATGAGACTGAAGCAGCATTTAGCCTAGGGCTAGTTTAGCCCACCCCTGAGACAGGACCCTTTTGAGTAGTCTTCCCAATACCTCATGAATCATGAAGTTTTGTACTCCAGCTAGTGGGAACAGGAAATACCCTAGTCAGAGGGAATGCTGGGGGCCAGTAATTCTCAGCTGGGGGCAATACTGCCCTACAAAGATATTTGGCAGAGTCTGGAGACTTTTGGTTTTCACAACTCAGAAGCTGGGGGTTGTTTTTGCTGACATCTAGTTGGGAAAAGCCAGGATGTCATTAAACATCCTATAATGCAGCCCCTAAAGAAAGAAGTATCTGTCCCAAAAGAGTGTTGAGGTTAAGAAACCCTGCCTAATCCTCTTGGGTGATTTTTTCCCTGGGCTTTAGGTAGTTTCTTCACATGCATGTTCTGATCAGCACTCTGAGAGTTCAGAGGAACCCAACTCAGTTCTTGGGTGTTTCTTTGTGTAGCATTCTCCTCTCTGGAACTCTGCCCTGAGAACTCTAGCCATCTTGGGCTCTCAGCCTCACAACTCTGTTTCCTCAACTCCAGGAGACTGCTGGGCTTTGTCTGAGCCCCCAGCCGAACCCTGAACTGCAGTTTGGAAGCTCTTCAGACAGTAAATTGGAGCAATGTTAGGGCTCTCCTCATTTGTTTCTTTTCTTTAACAAATGCTTATTCTACATTGCCTGATGTTCAATGTCTTGGAAGCCATTTTTTTTTTTACATTTTGTCTGATTTTAGTTAAAAAAAATTTTCCCAGGCATAAGAATAAATCACATCCCTGTTATTCCATTTTGTCTTGAAGCAGAAGCCCTGCTTTTGACATTTTTGAGATTCAGTTAGAATTAAATCTAGATCAGGGGGCAAAAGCTAGCTGTTCCATAGCTGAATCTTTCTCAAGAGTGTTTGGTGTTTACAAATAAGTTGTCAATCCTGAAAAATAACGAAAAATTTCATATAAAAATCCAGATTTCCAGCTATTCTTGAAACATCTTTTCTGGAACTATCTCAAATCAACTGTAGTGTATTTAGAAGTCTAACTTCTAGCAGTCAAGGCTTTGGGGGTGAATTGATGGGGGTAAGACCTGGGCTGCACATCTTCTTCATTGCCCCCAATTTCACTCTCCATTCTTCTCCATCCCTTCCTGTGTCCAGGAGGTTGACCTCTATAAGTGCATCAAAAGATTTCCTGGCTCTCTGGCTTCTCACTGGGGTCAGCCTATCAGGACATTGGCAAGGGATCAGTGTGGGAGGAGGCAGGATGAGAGTCTGGCTTCCTCTTTCCTAGCTTACTACAGGTTGGTCAAGTCCTTCTTTGAAAGGCTGCAGCTTTTGGCAAGTGGCCTTATCACACTGTTCTCTCTCTCTGGGTTCCAGTGACCCTGCCTAAGTACAAGGGGGCTAGGAAACATAGAGAAACCAATGGAATACTTAATGGATATTATTGCCCTGATTATAGAGACTCCTGCAGGAACATTTTTTCCTTGGTGACAAGCTAAATTCTTTTTGCTGACAGGGACAGAGTAGTGGGAAGGAGTTATTTAAGGCGTCCACCTCCAGATTAAGTTTTAATTGTATTCCTAGAGAGTCTCTTCTGTTTATGTTCTGTCTTTCAGAAGAGTGTTTCATCAATATGACTAGGATCACATCCCTCAGTCTAGTCTATTTACACAATCTGTTTTGACAGCTCTGAGCAGAAGAGTCCCTAAAGGAAATATTAGATATCACCATACCATTCTATTTTAATCATATTTTATATTCTGTAATCTCAGCTTAATGATATTCTGCTCTGGAGCACAAATACACACTCATGTATGTGGAAACAGGCACGCACATGAATTTTTGTGCACTACCTCAATTCATGTTTCTCTGTGCTTTTCTGCAGCAACTATGTGGTCTCTATCTGTAGCCTTCTAAATATTTAGTGATGAGCATTGTCTAATTAGTTGATTCATTAGATCAACAATCACCTTTTTTTTTTGCACAGGAAAAAGCTGGAATCCTGGAAGAAGTAAAATGCTGAAGAATGTTCTTGGATTTTAGATTTATAAGATAAAGATAAAACCTGCTTGCCAAGATTAAGAATACCAGCAAAGATGTAGGATACAAGACATATGTTCTGTGGATTCACTACCCCAGAGCTGAGTATAGGTCAAAGTGCAAGAAGAAATAGACATAACTTCATGACAGGCTTAGATTTTTTTTTTTAAGATTTATTTATTTATTTTAGAGAGAGAAACACAGCACGAGCAGGAGGGGGCAGATGGGGAGGAAGAGAAGCAGACTCCACACTGAGCATGGAACCTGACCCGGGGCTTGATCCCAGGACACTGAGATCATGACCTGAGCCACCCAAGAGTCGATGCTTAACCGACTGTGCCACCCAGGTGCCCCTTAGAAAAAAATAAAGAAGCAGAAAGATTAATTATTAATTATTGATCCATCTTGTTCATTCCCTGAAAAGCAACAAAAACAATAATAAAAACTATGCTTTAGAATGTAATGTTTTCATGACTATTTTACAGGCTCCTGAAATGTTTTGTTTAAAGCATAGGGTCCAACTCATGGTATGCTGCAGAGCTAATGGAGTCCTCAGGGGCCGTGGCCCACCCGGGAACACTGTGGCTCTCGGCTCTGCCTCTGTGTGATGTGGGAGGGATGGAGCCAGAGCAGGGTCCGAGGTGCCTCCCCGCTCTCCGGTTCAGTGACTCAGGGACTGATGATTGGTTTGGGGACTTAGGAAGAAGTCCTATTTAACAGAAGTCCATGTTCTCAGGGCATTAAAATTGGACATTACAAAAAGAAATGGGGACAATCACAGAGTGATATAGCCTTCCTGGTGGCCCGTGGAATAGGCTCCAATTCTGTATCTGGGATGGGGAAGGGGGTAGGATCATAGCAACAGCATCTACATGTTAAAATCTACCCTTGATCTTTTTAGAATCACTATGATATTCTCAGTCACCGATTCCATCCTAGTTTCAGAAGTTCTGGGCTGTGAATTGTGGGTAGTACCCTGGCAGTCCCACGACTGTCCCCGACTCTTCCTTTCTTTAGATCTCCTCCTCAAGCCTTCCTTTCACTCCAAACTAAGTGGTAGGAATCACTTCTCTTTACTTGTCATGGATGAAATCATCACCTCTCTAGAACAACCATCAAATTATTCGATAGTCCTTTTTATCACTTACGACCTGCATATGATGCTTCACCTTATCAATTCTTGAACCATACCTGTAAGGGGATTAGGAGATTGATAATTTATCCTGGGAGCACAAAAGCAAATAGAAACATATTTTATCACTTTGTTACGCACTGGTTTCATGTGATTTCTTAGCAATTTGTGTGTAGCAAACTGTTTCAATAAATGTGTATCATCTGCTAAATCTTACCAATTCATGCACTTTGTCCACTTTCTAATTCAATTTTCTATGGCCCATGTTCCCCAGAGGGCCATAGTTGTTTTCTTGTGATGATACAGAAAGACCAGAGATCTCGGCTTTTTGGTTTACTCCATTTATCACATTCAAAGTGTCATTGAGAATCACTGTCCTGAAGAGATACTTGCACCCCCATGTTCATTGCAGTATCATTCACAATAGCTAAAACACGGAAATAACCTAAGTGTACATTGATAGATGAATGGATACTAAAAACTGACATATATATGTGTATATATATATATATATATATATATATATTTAAGAAAGAAGAAAATCTTGCCTTCTATGACAACATGGATTGACCTAGAGGGTGTTATCTTAAGTGAAATAAGTCAGACAAAGACAAATATTGTATGATCTCACTTATATGTGAAATCTAAACAAGCCAAACTCATAGAAATAGAGAATAAAATGTTGTTTGCCAAGCGCTGGTGGCAGGAGCATAAGGAAAATGGGGAGGTGTTGGTCATATGGTGGAAGATTCTGAAGTGTCCAGTTATAAGATGAGTAAGTCCTGAGGATCTAATATGGCAGCATGGTGACCACAGTTAACAATACTGTATTACATACTTGAAAGTTGCTAAGAGAGTAGATCTTAGATGTTCTCACCACATACAAACAAGTGGTTATTACTTGATGTGATGGAAGTGTTAACTAACCTTATTGTGATAATCATTTCACAAAATGTACATGTATTAAATTATTAGGTTGTACCCCTTAAACTTACACAATATTATATGTCAATTATATCCCAAAATATGAGGAAAATATATGTTAAAAAAAGTGTCATTAAGTTAAACTTTCTCATGTATATGTAACTGATAATAACAGATGTACTGGAATTTATTTACTTTGTGAAACCCTTAATGAAATAATGGATCTAGTGGACAATCATCAATGGACAACGGCATGCCCCAAGGAGAGACTAGCCAGACATCACGAACCTCCTGATGGAATATTATTACCCATGAAATATTGTTGCCAAAATATAGAACTTGAATTAGATCAGTTTCCATATGTAATTATCACTTTACTGGAAATATAAGGGTCAGAGGATCGGGTTATCACCATGGGGATGCAACCAGCAAAATCCAGACCAAGGAGAAAAGGGTATGGGGTAAATGGACCTCCAGGAGAGAAAGTTTACTTTTCCTTTAAGCTGTTAAAAGGGAAAATTCAGTGGCCCTCAAGGTCAGCATCCTCGTCTTGTTAAAAAAAAAAAATGTTCCTAACTTCAGGTGGTATTCAGTTTCAGGCAGGTGGGAACCTGGAAAATTAGACAGAATGAATGCTCAGACTTCTGCAATATATTGTAAGGAAAAAATAAAAGAGGAGAGCAAGGGGAAGATGTCTTGAATGAGAGAATTAAGTGACACATCAACCAGATATGTGGGACTTGTTTGGATCCTGACTCAAATGAACCAACCATAAAAAAAAAAACAAACCGGAAGAACAAAAACAAAAACTTTGAGACAATAAGGGAAACATGCTTGGATATTTCACAATATTAAGAAGTTATTGTTAATTCTGTAGGTGTGATAAATTATGACTGTATATATATATTTTTTGAAGAATCCTTATGTTTTAGGGCTAAGTATGGAAATAATTCTGGATTAGATGTCAGGATTGCTGGGATTTGTGAGTGAGGTGGGGGGTTATAGGAGGAAACAAGAGCAGCCACGAGCTGATGATTGTTGTAGCTGGAAGATAAATGAGGGTCCACTGCTCTTTTTACTTTGATGTATGTTTGAAATTTTCCGTAATTTTTTGGGCAAATAAAGAATCTTTCATTTGCCAATGCATTTGAGTTTACCATCACATATCATGTATAAAATCAGTAATTAATAATGCCTACTAAGACTTGGAGCTACGCAACAGTTTACAAAGCAGTTCATTTACAATCTCATTTCTTCCTCCTGGGTACTACTGGGCGAGGTCGGTGTTGTGCCACTTGGCAGAAATGAATGAAGCTCAAGGAAGCCCAGGGCAATTCCTGCCTTGAAGCCACGGGCCAGAACTAGAACGTAGAGTCTTAGAAATTCCACATTCTGGGCTCCTCCCCCCATACCAAGAAGCTTGAAAAGGGAAGAGTGGGAGTGGAATAAAGAAAGTAATTGTTTACAGAACGCTCCAGGACCTGACAAAACAGCGACTTCGGGAGTGGAAGGAAGTCCTGGGCGGCTGGGCCGATACTCGCCGTGGCCACCAGATGGCGAAGGCTGCTCGCTGCCCAGCGGACAACCGCGCCGGGCGCGGAAACTGCCCGGAGACCCAAGGCCAAGGGCAAGGCGCTCCGACACTGCGCGGAAAGCTGAGCCGAGCCTAAAGTTACAGAATTTGCTGCGCGAGTCCTACTGCCTCCACAAGCTTATAGAAGCAAGTTTAGGGCTTTTTAAGGAGACCCGAAGGTGGGGAGATTAAAGTGGAGGATGCACATTTTGCTGCCTAAAATAAGCAGTGACTTGCGCTTCGGGGTTGGTCAGGGATCCCTCAGAAGCCCGGAAACTTGGGGGACCATTGCTGAGGGCCTGCTCCGTAGGTGGCTCTGCTAAATCCTTCCCCTGGGGAACTCGACGCTCTTCTTTGGCGAAGCGCAAAGGACTACTAGGGCCGAAGGAGAAAAGGGTATGGGGTAAATGGACCTCCAGGAGAGAAAGTTTACTTTTCCTTTAAGCCGTGAAAAGGGGAAATTCAGTGGCCCTCAAGGTCAGCCTCCCCGTCTTGTTAAAAAAAAAAATGTTCGTAACTTCAGGCGGTGTTCAGTTTCAGGCGGGCGGGAACCCCAAGGGTGTGCGCTGGGCGCAGGCCTCGTCCTCTACCCAGACGAGGATAGGCGCAGGTGGACAGATTGCGCGGGTTCGAATCCACCCGGGCCGGAGCTCGCGTACTCGAAAGCCTAAAAAACTTGAGGGATGGGGCACGGAGGAGATGGGGATTTCATAGAAGGGGACTCAATCGGGCTTACCAACAGTTTTGCAAATTGTCTTTAAAAAGCGCCTCCTGGTGACGCCGAAATCTCCGCGAGGTGAAAGCCCAACTTTTGGAGTCGGCCTGCAGCTTAGTGGGGGACATCGCGGCGCGAACGTGAAAAAAATGAAGGATGCAGCCAGCGTCCAGGCAAGTGGAAAACGAGTGATTCTAATTTCTGTCCCTACTGGAGGCTCAATTTCGATTAAAATCAAGGGGAATGCGGGAACGTTTTTACTCCGGTGCTTTTCCGTGACACCTGCAAATTTTTACCAGAATCGCATCATCACCCCCCTCCCCCCGACACACACACACACACACACACACACACACACACACACACTTGTTTGGTTCAGAAAGAAGGAAGAGGCTGCAGAGGAAAGGGAAGACTGCGAGTTTGCCTTTACCTCCAGGTTTAAAGTTAATCAAAGGTGTCCGAAGAAGGACGCTAGGACCAAAAGCTGATCGGGAGCTTCAAACTCTCCATTACGGAGTTGGGAGATGCTCTGCTGCAGATTCCAAACCCCGGCCCTAGTTAACAGTTGGCGCGCTAGTATGCAGCTTCTCCCATCGCCTACTTCTTTTCGTACTCTTCCAGCCTTTCCCAGTGGGCGGCTCCCCAGCCCACCCCGAGGACAGCTACCCCAGGTCCCAGCAATTCGCAGCTTCGGCACCCAGGAGGAGGAATCCTGGGACTAAGGGGAGCGAACTTGTGCCGGGGCTGGGTGGGGAGTGGAGGGAAGCCCCGCCCCGAGTTCTTCCCAAAGCAGGAAAGACGTCCAGGAGCTACGCGGGAGCTATTTTTTTCGTTTGCCTTAAAAAAGAAAAAAGAAAACTCGAACAACGAAAAAAATGGCTATGTAAAGGACAGCGTGGAAAATGGCAAACAACAGCCTTTCCAACTCAGAGTCGGGTTCTTTTTGCCCTTCGTTTTCCTCTGGGCTTTCGTTGCAGTTTATTCGCTTTACTGTGTGCTTTTGTTTGGAGCAGGAACGGAGGTGAAGCGAATCCCGGCGGAGCAGCAGACCCCCAGGCCGGGGTCTCCACCCTGCGCAGGGAACGCCGCCTGAGCGGGTGCAAACGCGGGGACCCTGGCAGAGAATGTAAACAAACGGGGCGCCGAGCCCTTGATCATTATTTAAATAGAGGCTTGTTTATCGGTGTCATCCTAGGAGGATTAATTAGATACATCTCTTCACAATTTGGTGTCTGACACTCCATCTTAGGAATGCCTTATCACAAGGTGTTAATTGGGGCCACTCAGCCACTTACGTTTCTATTAAACACTGTGAGGGACTTTTCACAAGTACCAGGTTCTTTCTACTGTACGGTGCAAAAATATACAGGACTCGAAATAGACTGGGACCAGAGTCTGCTTTATCCCGGCGGTGATTAGCATTATCCGGGCTTTCTGGAGGGCAGAGCACTGTTTCGAAATTCTGTCGCTGCTCCCAGTACGTTATGGTCCCTGGGGGGAGAGGGGGGCGCTGACCAGGTTAGGGGGGCTGCGAGTCCTCCTGCCAGAGTCTGAATCTGTCATCCATAATAAATACACATAAACCAGATTTCAAGCTTTCGCTTATAGCGTCGTAAAATTCCGGACGGCTTTGGCAAAGCTTTTTGAAGAGGCACGGTCATAGACTTGGGGCTAGAGTGGGGGCCCCCAAGGTCACGGGCGGCGCGGGAAGAGCTCGGGCCCAGGAAGGATACAGGGAATGGGAAACTGGGGAGAGGCTCCTAGCGGCCTTAATTGGGCGCGGAAGAGGAGGAGGTCCCGGCTGATTGCTCGCCTCCCAGCAGCTAATCCTCTTAGCAACTGCATTTCCGCGCCACGCAGTTTAGCAAAATGACCCTCCCGGCCAGACCTTTACCCCGGGAGGGTCAGGAAGGGGCTGGAAAGGTTTGCAAGCTGGGCCAGAAGCCGTCTGCAGATAAGCCTGGCGGGACGTCTGGCAGGGGGGACAAAGGGCCCTCCGCCCCACTCCTGGGTTTAACTTTTCGGCGGGCCTAGGGCTCAGCCAGGGGATGGGGTGGCCTTCGGCCTCCTGCGGAAGGAGAGCCAAATAAACGGAGCTAGACTCAGGGCGAACGGCTCCCGGCCGCTGTTTGCAGAGTGGAGCTGCACGGGACGACTGGAATCCTCATTTCTAAGTGTCGCGCCCGCCCCTCGCCCGCGCCGCCGCCGCCGCAGCGTCTCCAGCGTCCGTGGCCGAGTTTGGCCGCCCGCGACGCGCCCCGGCCAGCAGCTACCGAGGCGAGCAGCCCGCGGCGGCGGGTGCGCTTGGGGGCTCCATGTAGAAAAAAAGCCGCAGGTTGGAGCAGAAGCTGAGTTGTGGGCGGCCCGCTTCCCGCCGCGCTGCAGGGACCAGTAACTCGTGGGCGCTCAAAGGGCCGCGGGGGTTCCCGGGGAGCCCACGTGGGTCCAGGGACGGGTGGCCCCAAGAAAGCCTAGGAAAAAGCCCAGAGAACGAAGTGGTCACGGGCCGAGACAGGGCCCGGAATCCAAGAGCTGGTGGCCGAGGTTTTCCAGGCCGGGTTAAGCCTAACATAGGCAATCCTGCATCTCTGCAACCTCCCCTCTCCCCCACCCCCACCCCCACCGGCCCAATACCCATTGTCCAGACTTCCCAGTGGGGTGAGGAAATAAACCCATTCATCTTCAAGAAAAAAAGAAGATAAACAAAAGCAACCCCACCCCCTCATGACTACAGTGTCCACTTACAGATTCTAGAACCTGGGGGGGGGGGGGGGACACTTCATGCTGGAGAAGAGTGGAGAGGGAAGAAAAATAAGATCTTTAAAACAAAGATTACAACTCCAAGTACAGAAGACAGAGCTATGCCTGTTCCCTTAATGAACCACATTTATTAAAAATGACTAAGACTGTACATAAAAATCCAAGATCTCTAAAAAGCCTATAGGAGCTGTGGCATCAGGTTTTAGTTTCTTCACATTACCGAGCTGGGTAGTGGGGATGGCAAAGAAAGAGGGTGAAATAGGAGAGTTTTCCTTACACATGTTTCAAGTTAGTACATTGTAGCTGAATACATTCTTAACTATCTAAGAAGTAAACAGAATATTCCCCAATATCCGGGATGATGAGAGAACCTATCCCCCCCAAGCCCTGCTGTCAGGTGATCTGTGAATTCTTGACAAAGCCAAAGCACAATTTTCATCATCTCAGACACGTAAGGAGACTATTTGTACAATATATCCCACGGTATTCTACAGTGTATCTAAGCACACACAAAACTGTACACTTTAAAATTCTCTCTCTTATTTTCTTTTTTGGCCACTCCCTTCCCCACCCCCTTCTCCTGAGTCCTACTAGCCACCCCAGCCCGCAGCAGAGGCCTAGCCTGTGACACAGTCCTGAACTAGGGCCAAACATGGCTTGCTTCGAAAGCCTAGGAGGAATCAAAGTCAGGTAAAGCCAGCACCTTCACGTAAGGTTTTTCTCACCTCCCAGGCCTAGCTATCTTTTGTCCCTAGCAGAAAGTAACAGCAAAAAGTCCCCTGTTGAAGCTTAAGGCCCAGCCCTTCTCTTCCAGAAGCAAAACACCTTGCCACTCCAGGATTCTCTCTGCTTACAGATTTACACATAGGAATGAGAACCAGATCTTTCAACTCATTGGCTAGCGCTCAGCACTCCGAATCTTCACAGCCCGATTCTCTGAATGTTTAGTGCCTCCAATAAATAAATCCAGAACCTTGAATAACCTTCAAATTTTTAAAACGCTTTAAAGTCCTTCATTAATTTTATTTAAAAAACAAAAAAATGCGAGGCTTGTTTCAGTTACCTGCAGCAATTAAAAAGCTTTGGCACCTTCTTTTAGAGGATTGCACAAAACGGGATGCATCAAGGTGAAATGCAAATGTCTTTTTGGCAAACCTAGGCAAAGAAGACAACAAAAAACACCACCAAGTCCATCTGCAAAAAGTTAGCTCATTTTGACGTAGTTAAAATAACTCTTTAGGGAGTTGGGTAAAAAGCATAATACCCCCCCATGCCTTTTGAGGTGTCTTTACTGTACTCTTCAGCGTTAATGTCCTCACACTTTATGGAGGGAGAATTTTCATTACTAGAGGTGCTGGGAGACAGCCGCCGTCGCTTACAAGCACTGGTGTATACCCCCGAATCGTTGGAATCCAAAGACTTGATGGAAGGGGGGGTCTCTATCCAAGAAGAGCTGATTTCTTCTTTGACTTTCTCCTTGGAGAGCTGATCCTCAGAGAACACAGTGGGGCTTGTTCTGGAGGTCCATGGGAGTCCAGCAGCCATCTTCCTCTGGTAAGAGCCTCGACCTCCCCACCCTGCCATGGCAGGGAAGGTTGGGTCAGGGTAATAGCCCAGGGCGTGGGACGTCTGGAGGGGCAAGGATTTAATACCATATGGGAGCAAGGTGCTGGAAGTATATTCAGACTCATAGGAACCGATGTCTAGTTTGTTGGTCCCAGGTTGCTGGACAGGCGTGACAAGCCACCGCTGGGGAGGGTTGACCACCTCTTCGTTCTGTTGGGGTGAAAGGAGCCCATTGGTCTGTGGCACGGTTCTCTCGCCATTATAATATCGGGCTTGAGGTAAAGTGTTGACAAAGGGCTCCGGGAAGAAGGACTGAACGCCGTACCGACCTCCAGGGACAATCTGATGGGATCTAGGAGAATCCGTGGGAGATGGAGTTAACCTGTCATTTTCTGAAGCGGTGTACATGCTACAATATAAAGAGAAACACTTAAAAAAAAAACACCCTAATGTTGTTACCAAATAACCACCTCCCAGAAATCAAAAAGGCTCACATAGTGGGCTGTACTGGGAGCACTGGTCTGCTGGAGTGGAGGGATGGAGGTAGGAGATGCATTGGCCCATTTCAGCCCGACGCTTGGCTCATACGGGAAAAAGTTTCCTCCCAAGCACTAAGTATTTAAACTATAGAAAAATCCACCTTTGCAAGTCCTAGAACTTGAAGAACAGTGCCACTCTCCTTTGTCAATGTCAGGGAAGGAATGCTGACTGTGGTATTAGAAATCCCACATGTAAATGACCTTGTGGGGCTTTACTGTTTAATGTTGTGAAAATTACATCCTCTTAGTTTTAGGTTTTTCTTATGTAAAAAAAAAAATAATAATGATAATAAAAGAGAGGGAGTAATAATACCTATTCCTCAGAGGATAAAAAAGTTGGATCAAATGAAAAGGAAGGTATATAAATGCAGATTATGAAAATTTCAAATCTGCACTCAAATGTTAAAAAAAATAGCTCCTCATTTTTCAGCCCTTAACATTGCTTTAAAAATTAACAAACCCTTCCGTGAAAATTCTAAAGCAAGATTAGCCAAGGGGGGAAAAAATGCAAAAACAAAAGTAGCTGAAAATCCCAAACAAACGTGAAGAAGACTCGTCCTAGAATGTTCTCTGGGAAGTGTCTGGTTATGTATGTCCTGTTCAAAGGTGACCATGCAAATATGAATAAAAGCTGCACTTACGAATCATAGTTGTCTCTGAAGCCTTTTGCAAAGGGGTTATGATCAATCTTTAGTTGAGTTATCTAGAGAGGGGAGAAAAACAGTCAGTTGTTGAGTGCTTTATCACGCTGGACCTAGCTGTAGAGATTCTTGGGCCATTTGGGACACTCACATCGGTGTTTTGGTAGGCAGTCACCGCAATGAACTGCGTTTCAGAGAAGGTAAAGGTCTGAGTCTTTGAGGGCTCGTTCAGGTCCTCCACGCCATCCTCTGTCACCTCAACAATGTGCAGTCGGGGTTGGTACTTGTGTAAAGACTGCAACACTATCATCTGGAAATGGTACAGAAAAAGAGCTGCCAAATCCATAAAGTCTCTTAGAGGTAAATCTTGACAAACTACATGTTTTGGAATGGGACTCCTGCTTGTCGCCCACTGACAGTTACCTTTTTCTATAGCCATTTTTAAGATCTTCTCATTGCTGCTTTTGCAACTTAAAACCTAGCTGGCTGGCTATGCGTGTTTGACAAACACTCTTTCCTCTTAGTTACTAAGTCCCCCAAAGACTTTAGTATTTCTTCTCCTAATAGTCAACTCACTGTTGACTGAAGTCTAGTGAAAATGAAAGGTCAAAAGAAAAAAAAAAAAAAGGTTAGAACTAGGTGAGCAAACAGGTAAACAACTGCAGGTATTACAAATACAGCGAAGAGTATGGTAACTTGTTAGGAAAAGAAATCTATGGCCAGAAGCCACCCCGTCCTCTGTCACTCTACCTGGGTGTTGTTGTTATTTGCGCCTTTGTTATTGGTGAGTTTTAATTTCCCAAAGGAAATCTCCTGTCTCATCCAGTGGGAACCAGTATTAGGAGACTCTGGGTGAACATACATTTTGTTGCCTAAGAGAAAATGAAACAAAACACAAAACCCAAGCAGATAGGGCTGATTACACATGGACATAGGGGAGGGATGTCTGTTACATATAGATTCAAGAGCTAGTCTTCAGGCACAAGTCTCCCCAGAGCTCGCTCTCCACCGGGATTCCACTGACAGCCCTCCCAGGGCCCCGGTGCTTCCGGCCCTCCTTGAACAAGGCAGTCATCTTAATGCTACCTCAAAATACATAAAAGGAGCCACCAGGAGATGTCTCTTGAAGGTCAATTTGGGGCCTCCTAAAGCTGGTAGGGCAACATCTGATGGAAAGTGGTTGGGTTTTCGTGGGTGGACTCAACCTTGGGGAAGGCTTTCTCAAGTGAAGGCTGGAGTGTTGGGAGCCCTTTCCACCCAGGAGAATTTAGTAGGAATTGGTGGGGGAGGGTGGGGAAGAGTAGGGTCATGGTTACAGTACCAAAGTTTATATTCCTAGGCAAGAAATCTGACTTGGCAATTCTCTCCCTCTCTCCCCCATTCCAACAATCAACACCAAGAAACTCATACTAACACCTCTAGGCCCCAGATGAGGGGCAAGTGCTCGATTTAAATGTGAGTTTTCCGAGTCAGGAGTTCACTGCCCGCCCCTCCCTGCCTGGGCCTCCTCTCTCCTCACCCTGCATGTTATTGTCCGCTTTGCCGCAGGTCACCCACTTGCCCCCCTGGAATCGCCAGTGGTTGGGGTCCGCCAGCACCACCTCTACAAACACGTTGTAGTGGGCCGTGGGATTGAGTCCGTTTATGTTGAAGCTCAAGAAAGGAAACATGCGCCTGAATGAGGGAACAGAAGCAGGATAAGCGGTTTAAATCCGGATGCCTGAGAGCAGGCCCGCACCAGACCAGGTTTGCCGGCACCTGGCGTAGGTCAGAGTAGGACACTGAAAAGCCTACAGAAAGAACAGAATACTGGTCCACAAAGTGGCCCCTCACTCGCAAAATACTTGAGTTGTCAACTCTGGGAACATCTCTTTTCTGAAACAATTTGCCCCAAAGTAAGCATTTCCCCAATTGAGGTGCTACTGCACCCTCTCCCCACTCAAGTTCTTAATTTTTCTTCCAGGATGTGAAAAATCATTCGTTTTTCTACGTTTAAGTACCAGAGAATAACGTTCAGTTGTTCGTGTTAAAATTTTTAAATGGTACTCGTCAGGCTCAAAGTTCCCCTTGAGCGCCCCTCTCCCAGCACCCACCCCTCACATTTCCCATTCGTACCCACTGTTAGCAGTTGGATGGGTATCAGAACTTTCTCACGTCCCGAACCCCATCAGGTCTGGCTCCAGGGCCTGCCTAATCAACTACCCGCACCAGCCAACCCTCCGATGCCCATCTCCCCGAGGCGCCCCGTGGAGACTCTGGCGCCTAAAACTGCGGGAGCCCATCTCCTGCGCTCAGGAAGCCAACCTTTGCGCCTTTCCCCACCCGCAGCTCCTCGCGGGTATGCAGGGACCAGCTCGGTATGCCGAGCGGGCGGATCTAGTAAATCCAGCTTTGTGGACAATTCCCAATTTCCATTTCCGCCTCCTTCTCGCCAGTCCAGGTGAGGGTGACGGGGGGGGGGGGGCGGGGGGGTCAGCTGTAACATTAGCACCGTGCACAAACCGGTGCGCGGACCGGGAGGGACACCGGATTGGAGATGCTCGCGGAAAAACACTCTCCCAACAAATCGCGGAGCGAATGGGCACAGCTCCCTCACCCACGGCCTTCCCCAGGACCACACAGTCACTCAATTGTCATTCACCTCGGAGCCCCTCCGCGCTGCTCTCACCTGCCCTGTTTCGTAATGATCATCTCGGTTTGGTGGCGGTGGAATTTGAGCCACAGAGGCCGGTTGCACAGGTAGACGTGGGCACGAAAGCCGGAACCAGGAACCCCCAACGCCCCCAATCCTCCGCAGGACCCCGCAGCTGCCGCCCCAGGGTACGGCCCATAGAGCGGAGCCCCCTGGCTGTACTGATAGGCCCCCGGGCCGCCTGCCCCACCGCCGCCGCCCGCGCCCGCTCCGCTACTCGCGCCGGCTCCCGGGCCGAACTGTGCCCTCCCAGGTGGGCACACAGCCGCGGGGAAGCCGCCGGGGGGCAGCATGGAGCCGTAGGGGTAGCGCGCCCCGTTGGGAGCAGGGTACACGGATCCGTGGGGCGCTCCTGCCGCCGCCTGGTAGGGGAAGAGCGAGCAGGGCGCGGCCAGCTCGGAGCCCTGAGGCCCGGGGGACTGGAGGTAGTAGCGCTCCGAGCTCAGGCTGTCCATGGAGTAGCGCGCGGTGGCGGCGGCGGCGGCGGCGGCGGCGGCGGCGGCGGCGGCAGCGGCTGAGGGCAGCTCCTCCTCCCCGCAGGGGGAGCCCTTGCGGCCGTCCGGGGGCCCGGGCTTGGCCGCTGCCGCGGCGCTGGCGAAGGCGTCCCCGGCGTCGGCGTCACTGAGCATGGCCGCGGGGGCCCCCGCGCTGGCGGCCGTGGGTTCCCCGCTCCCACTTTCGCACGAGAGGCTGCCAGGGAACTTCTTGGGCGCTTTGTCTAAGTCCAGCCTCTGAGGCGAGGGGGCCGCGCCAGGGAGGTGGCCTGCGCTCCCGCTGCCTCCGCCTCGCGCACTCTCCAGCGGGTAGAAGTGCGTGCCGGGCAGGTTCACCGAGCTCACCAAGAGCTGCTCCCCTAACTGCATGCTTTGCAAAGCGCAGACGGCAGCTGGCTGCTTCCTCTCCTTCCGCGGCCTTAATATAAAGGCAGGATGGGGGAGCCAGCGCCCTCTTCCGAGGGGAAGGTAACTTCCCCTACCTCCGGTGCTGGGGCTACCCACCTGGCCGCACGCGGGCCGCTAAGGCGCGCACTCGCGCGCCGGGAACCCAGCGTCCTTTCCGCGAGGAAAGCTCACTGAGTTTGAAGGCAGGAGGTGGAAATTAACCGAAAAGCACTCTCCTTTTCCCTTCCCGTCCTTCTTGCCACTCTGCACCCCCGTCCTCCTCCACACTCACACCCAGGAAGAAGAGGATTTAGATCTCTGTCCCCATCCACCCACCAGCGCTAGCCTTTCTGCCCTTCTCGACTGCCCGAGTGTGGGTCAAGTTGACCACTTGGAAACTTGCAGGCTGTCATTGGCTGCTTTATATATGTGCGGCCAGGGAGGGGCTTCGCGGCCCCACAGCCCGGGGACTCTCCTATTGGCTGACGGAGGTGACACTAATTCAATTAGGCATTTACTAATTGGATCATGTCGACTGCGACTTTCTTTTCCTTTAGTCTATTTTTTTTTTTTTTTTTTTTTTGAGACTCTGTCCTACTGTGAGAATCAATTCTGGTGTCCGTATTTTGCTGGAGTTTAGGAGAACGGGGTTTGGGGTCTGCGTAGCGGGGTCCACTCCTGCCACAGAAGTCATCTCAGCACTCTGAGAGGAGGATGCGGGGGCGGGAGCAGGTTTTAGAGGCTGGCGCGAGAAAGGCTCTGCAAGCTGAAGTCTTGCAGAGAGGCACCGGTCCCTGAGGGTGGGGATCTGGGGAGACTCGGAGAGAGGCCGAGGCGAGGTCTCTTTCCTCATCGGGGGCTGTAGCTCCAGGCACACTTTCCTCCCGATGGTGGAAGGCTCCCAGGCCTTCAGCCTACAGGAACCCCATTTTGTTCGGTTCTACTCTTTTTCTCACTGGGAAGGGTTCGTGAAGAGGAAACCTTGCGCTCCGCGTTTGGGATTCCGGGGACAGCGAACGCACATTGCCATCCTTGAGGACCGGCTTATGAGTCAGAAGCCCTGGCGGGGTGGGGTACTGGGGACACCCTCACCCTCTTGCCAACACGCCTGCTTTCAGAAGGCAATCACTTTTACTCCCCACAACTGAAAATCCACCGCAGCTCCGTTTCCCTGAATCCCGGATTCCCTCCACCCCACACACCATCTTCAGTGGGGCCTGGCACCGAGAAACAAAGGTTCCCCAGCAGCAGTGCGGTTGAGATTCCCTGCGCCTCTCCTCTGCGGCGCAACACAGAAGGTAGAATAATTAGTGAAATAATCAGTTTGATACTGAATTAAGCCCTTTTGCCCCAGCTGCCTGTTTCTCCCTTGCGTTTCCGCAGACAGTAGAGTCAAGAGTGGTGCCGTCTTATTTTATTGTTTTATTACCGAAAAGGGTGAGGCATGTTTCACTGCGGATAGGGAGAAGCATGAATATTCGCTGTTAATAAGCAATTACAGACGCGGCTTGTAATCGCTCCGGGAGCGCATTTTCCGGCTGAGATGTTGGGACTCTGCTTCCCCAACCGAACACGATCACACGGGAAACTCTTAGCCCACAACAGATGAGGCGGCCGCAGGATTTCTTGAGCGCGCACACGCCAGTGTAGAATAGCTCGAAGCTTTCCAACCTAGGTTCAAACCACAGCAGCATAAACCAACAGCTGCACGTCTGGGTTAGAGAGCAAGACGGTTTCTTAATACACTCGGACGTTCCAGGGAATTTACCAGTTTTGGGGGGTGGTGAAAACCGGGGGCGTGAGAAGGTTTTCAGGTTCAGGACACAGCCAGTTGGGAGGGAGCACGTTAAGCGAGTGGGCCGGGGCGGTGGTCCCGCAGGTCCTGGGCAGAGCAGCCCGGGAGCAGATCCCTGGAAAGGTGGCCCAGAGCGCCCTCAGCCCAGCGCCCCTAGCATCTCGTCCTGCTAGTTGAGGTCGGGTTTGGCTTGGCTCCCTGCTCCGATCACCCCCACCGTCCACTCCCACCTCCCGGCTTTTGTTTTATTTTGACCGAGGGAAGTCGTGAAGAATTGAATTTTTCAAGTACTTTGTGCGTTTGCAGACTTCATGATTTTCAAAGTGGAGATTCCGTGAGGGGGACGCGAGAACAGGAAAGGAAGGGGCTGCGCGGTTTGGGCATCTTGGCGACGTAGCTCGGGTTTGGGGAACCTGGTTACGCCTCGCGGGCTCCTCCACGTTAGGCTTGACCTGAGCTGCGGGATGTGTGAGGCAAAAATAGGGGTGAGATGGAATCTCACATTATTTGGAGATAGGGTGGCTGGGGGTAGGTATCAGTTTTGCGCTTTATCACAGAGAGAAAGCGGGCCTCTGTGTCCCTTCAAATTGCTTTCGAGGCGGCCAGGGAAGCGCTGCGCGTGGCAAAGTGCCATGGCCGGCAACAGGCATCGTTCCGACCCACTCTGGCGCAAATAACGCGGGCCAGCTGTCCCCCGCGCCACATCAGAAAGGGTTGATTTTATTCCAGCCCCAGAGCAAGCTCTTGAAAGCGCGTGGGTTCATTCTGAGTGCTACCTAATTATTAAATATATACACCGTATGCGTGATCAAGATTAGTGTTGACTCTTGGGGCAGGAAATTGCAGTTTACATCTCTCCACCTCCCCAGTATATCCATTATTTTACCCAAACTTTAACACATTTTACAGATGGGGAAATAAAAAGGAATTCAAAGAGAATCAAAATTCGGGCTAGCACAAAACTACTCTGAGACCTGGCATTTTGGGAACATGGAAAACATATACATGATTTATAATACATTTATAAGTTACAAGTTCTTTTTTAACATAATGAAAAGCACTGTTTCAACTAAAGATGATTTTTTCCTGACACCATAGAGATAAAGAAATCTCACTGAATGGTTTTCCTGTATTGATTGACTAATTGCATTATTATTATTATTACACATGGAATATACTAGTCTAAATGCCTGGAGAGTTATAGATGAGCAATCTGTGATTTCCTACTTGGAATGGATTTTCTTTTGCTGGCTCCATTTTACTTATAGTCAGGGAAAGAGACATAAAAAATATTTTCATGTATCCCAGCCAAACTTTAAAACCCAAGCACTCTTCTCCAGAAATAGGAATAGGAAAGAAAGCTAAAGCACTGGCTTCAGTGAACATGTCAGGCAGCACCCTCCTTAGACTGGGTGGGCAAATAACAGCGCCTTCCAGCCTGTTTGCTGTTTGATTTCAATTACACCCCAAGCTTCATGAAATCCAAATGAGACATTTATTGAAAGGTGCCTGGTTTTATGTGGCTCAACTGACAGTGTATTGGAATACATTGAACAAAAACATCAACACCGGGGAGGAAACGTGGAGACC
Organism: Neomonachus schauinslandi; assembly: GCF_002201575.2. Lineage (NCBI taxonomy): Eukaryota > Metazoa > Chordata > Mammalia > Carnivora > Phocidae > Neomonachus > Neomonachus schauinslandi. The sequence goes on from NC_058403.1 coordinate 139,804,855, forward strand.
CCTTGGAACCCCAGACCCAAATGCCGGCTGGATTAACTCAAATCTTGCACCTTTCAGCCTGAGTTGGGGCAAGCAGGACCCTTTGAAGGCTACAAGGAAGCCAAGGCCAAGCCTGTGTGTGAGCCTATGGAAGATCTTATGCTCTACTGGTTCAAGCAATCATATCAGCTTCATGCCACCATCTCATCCTGAGAACACACAGTTATTGCCAACCTGGCCAGGTGACCTCTTTACCCATTTCTCCCCGCTTAAAGGTGACCACTATCAGTGCATTCATCTTTTAAAAGCCACACTGAGAAACATTTTGCTATAACAAGACTATTACACATCAATTACATATACATATATGTGAATAAGTTACAGGGGTGAGTTATAGATGAGTGCAATGATCTATGGTTTTCCTCCTGCCCTGCCCCCCTCTACACACAACCAAGGGGGCCCATATAAATGTCCCAATAAAGTCTATTATTTTCACCCCCACTAAAAATGTGTTATCAAAACACCGTCCGTGTTATTCAAACACTTTGTAAATTCTGAGCAGACTTGCTGCCGGTTCTCCTTTTAACCCTAGGAAAACATTCCAACACTACCCGGTCACCAGCGCTTCGCCTGGACTCTGGGAAAACGTCAATGGGTGTTTTGTGGTGAATTGGTCCTTTTACTATTTATCTATGGCCTTTTCTTTGTTGATGTTACATTTTATTTCACCATCTCAGGTTAACTCTTTGGCCCTTTGTTCTCTGCTGGCCAGATCTGCCACCTCCACTGTGCTTTCCAAAGGGGGAGGGAGCTTTCATCACCGTAAGGTTGTTCATGTTTCACTTTTTTTTCTTTTAAAGAAAATGTCCTGTAAGATAAAACATTTTGGCAAGGACAAGTAGTTTTGATTCTGCTGACAACAGCAAGATACACCCACCAACACAGTTTCACTTTTATAAGAATTTATATTTCACCATGATGCTGGAATAGAATGATCACTGCTTTAAAAAAAAAAAAAATCTCCAGGTCCACAGATGCGCGAGGCAAAGGGTTACATTAAACTCATGGTATTTTTTTCAAACAAACATGGCTAATTTAAACTATTTCTTAGCTATCCATCTATGTATTTAGATTGCTAAGTGCAATTGTAACTTACTGTTAAAATATGAAGAGATGGGGGCATCCTGGAATGAAAGTTAAGAAACATACTCAAAGTTGTTTATTACAAAAAATAACTGATCTTTTCTTAAACATTGAGTCAAGAATCTTTTTTTATGAAGTATTTTTTAAACAGCAAATGAATTCCTGGATTTCAGTGCTGCTCTATCATTATTATATTCACATTTATGGAAGTACATAGATTCACATAAATACAAGAAAGCCATGTGGGGCAAAGTAAATAAAGTAAAAAACTCTCAGAAATAAATTATGGGACTATTTGGGTAATTATTGCTACATTAAAATATGAAAGAGTTATACAGGGTTCCACCTGTCTTGCTTACTTTTGCACCTTGAAAGTCCTGACACTTAGTAGGGGCTCATCTGTTGACTGAAAGAAAAGGGTTACTAAATCTGTAAACTAGAACAGATAAAATAGCCCAAGGACAGTGTCAGGTCTCAGGATTTATAACCATGAAGACAAGAGTGAAAATACTATTTTCCCTATCCTATAAGAAAAAAGATAACAGATCTTCCTAAATTAATGGACCTGGCATTTTCATCTTTTTAAGACGTTTTAGGATTTTAAAAATCTTTTCTAGACCTTTCCTAACCCAAAGTTGTTACGTGATTGCATGGCTTTTCCTGCATATTTCAATGTTGACACTCTTCCACAGGAAAACAGAAAAGTTAGTGCTGGAATTGCAGTACGGCTGTTAATGGGAACAACCAACATGTAGCCAAGGAGAAATCTCCTCCTGACCATAAATCACTTGCATATCACTAAGAGAGTCGGCAGAGCCTATGGCAATGAGTGTTTCAACAGAAGCCACCTCTATGGTACACGTGCGGCAGGATGTCTACACAACAGGTGGGCAGAATCCAATCCTGTTGACCAAAGCTTCAGAATGACAGGGCAGCTGGAATCTCCCATTCAGGCCCCCTGCGAGAAATGGGGAGAGGGGAAATCTTGGTTGAGAAGTTACTCAGCAGAAAGCATTAAGCCCATAAGAACCAAGGAAGAGAGGGGGAGGGAGAGGGAGGAAAGAAGGGCACCAAAGAGATCATTCCATAAACTAAGAGAAAAGCAGAACGTTGTATGCAGAATTTTATGTATTTGTGGCTTTCTACCTTTTACTACCTTTGTGAGTCTGGGCAAACTCCTTAACCCTTCTGTCCCCCAGTTCCCACTTGTAATAATAGCATACGGAATGTCAAGCAATTAGAACAGCACCTGGCACATAGGAAGGTCTAAACTCTTTCCTATTACTCCCCATCACACTTATATTGAGCTCGTTTTTCGCCCTCTTCTTAGTAGATACTGGGGCGAAACAAGGATGCATCCGGATCTGCTGGGGGGGAGGCCAGGAACCAACAGGTCAAAAGCAACGTGAACTAGAAGTAGGAGGCAGGACTGAGTCAGTTAGAACCCGAGAGGAGAGTCCCCAGTTGTTCCTACAGCTTCTTTCAGTTTCTCCAGAACCTTGCGGGATGGAGGGGGTGGGGGGGAAGGGTGGAATCCAGCGCCCTCCCCTTGAGCGGGGCTGGAAAGGTGCACTTCAAAGGGAGGCGGCTGGGGCGCCCTAGCCCGGGTGCGCCTTCCGCCCCCTCCAGGCCCGCATTAGCATTCTGTTTTTCCCAGGCCTCCTTGCCCTCCCGCCTCCCGCCGGGATTTTGCCTTTCTGGCCGATTATTTGTCAAAGAAAAAAAAAAAAAGGGTATTTAGCTCAGGTTTTGTTCTCCACCTACTTGGTTAAACGCCCGACCACGAAGGAGTTGAGTGAATGGTCGGATGCCTCCCGCAGGGCTCTCGCTCCTGGAGAAGACACCCTGAACTGGGGGTCCCCAAAAGGACACCATTTGGACCCGCTCGCTGGGGTGCCCTGCGGGCCTCAGTGGCGGCATCTGCAAATTGAGAGGACAAGAGCAAAGCAAGAGCAACCGTAGAAAGCTGCTGTTGAGGAGGCCCCCAAGTCCTGGTCAGCCCGGACCGCTTAACCACTGGGCAGGGTCCAGGAAGGTCCGTGGAACCCCCTCCTCCCAAAGATTACAAGGGTCCGCGGGGAAGGGAGTTTCTGGGAGGAGCAAAGAGCAGCTGACATTATTTCTTCATCCATTTGAGGCTCACTTTTCTAGAATAGAGTTGATCCCCCGATCCACAGCCAAGGGAGGAAAATAATAAAAGCAGCATAGGACAGACTCTCGGCTTTATCTGTACGATTTTTTAAAACCGGCACCTTACGATGTATTTAAGAACCCATTTTACAGAAGGGTAAAGCGGTATTTGGCGAAATGAAGGCCCTTGTCCACAGGCACACAGCTAAAAATGGTGGCCTGGGAGTTTGAATCCTGGCAATCTGAGCTGCGGGGCTCCCAGGGGAGGGGTTAAGGACGTGTGAATGGGGCGGGGTGTGGGGCGTTGTTTTCTCTGAGGGGTAAGGCTTCCAGGTAAGTGTTGGAATGGGGATCATGTGTGGCTTCGAAGGAAGCGAGTGGACAGCGCTCGGTGCGCATCTGCAGCCCCTGGACCTTTAAAATGAGTCTCTTTTATGGAAGCTGGGCCCCATAACTCCACCCTATATCCCAATCCTGGGTTCTGGCTAGTCCTTCTTGCTTGGGATAACCACAGCAGGGGTGGACCTCTCTCTACAAGCTCGGCCTGGGCCAAGCTCTTGGCGTACAATATTCCACTTAAACCCTCGCTACCACCTCACAGAGGTAGGCACTTTTTATCATTCCCATTTTACAAATAGGAAAACCGAGTCTGAGAGAGGTCAAGTAAACTTCCCCGAGGGCATACCATTTGTGAGCAGCCGCTCCAGCGGACCTGGAAGCTGGGAAGGCGGTGCTCTTTCCCGGGAACCCTGAAACCTTTACTAGAAAACCGGGCTTTCTGGGCTCGAGCTTTGACAGAGGGGCGATCCGCAGAGAGAGCGGCGGCGAAGCAACAGCCTCCCTGCCTGTCGCGTTTCCTTTTCCCTGCCCATTCCCAGCCGCGGAGCGCGCAGCCGAGAGCCCATCCTACGCGCTCGGGGGCTGGGATTTGCGAGCTGTTGGGGACCCTTCTCGCCTATCTGGCGGACGCTCGAAGCCTTTCCTTTGCGGATGCGCGGGGAATCGAGGCCGCCTCTTGGGTCTCTCTCTCCCTGGCGCGCCGGGCTTCTGCGGCCACCCTAACCCGGCGACACGCAGCCCAGGGACCGAGCCCCGCCATCAGAGAAGGCAAGGGAGTCTCTTAGAGCCCCGAGCGCGCGGCGAGTGCCCCTTCCTGACGCAAGATAGAGTCTACCCACGCCTCGGTGTGTGTGGCCCGAGCAAAAAAAAAAAAAAAAAAAAAAAAAAGCCAATTCCGGGCAGGGGCTGAAACCCAGGCTTCTGCGCCCCAAGCGTGGGTTCTCGGCTTCTGCTCGGCCGCAGGCTTAGAACTCCTAATGCACTCGGGGTTGCACTCGGGCAGCCGAGCGCCTGTTTCCCCTGTCCCTTTCCCCACAATCACCGGGGCGTGCCTTGGGTGAAAAGATAGGAGGGTGTCCCACATATTTCTGGTTCTCCCTCTTTGCCTTTTTACCAAGCCTTTCTCTCTATATGTTAGGTAAGCCTGGAAGGCAGAGGCCAACTTGAACTTCTTTGACTCTACCAACCAGAGATGAATGTATATGTATATTACATAACCTATTGTACGGTGTTATAATAAAATGTATCTTTCACAATAGAATACATTATAAACAACACCATACAATATATAATACAATAGAAAATCTATCTATCTATCTATCTATCTATCTATCTATCTATCTATCTATCTATCTACATATACTTGCATAAGGCTTTTAAAGAACTCAGAAGCCACCGGGTTGCAACATCTCGCGCGCACCTCGGCCTGACTGCAACCACGATTAATTTCTTGTGTGTATTTCCGGGGCTTATTACCTGTTTTGCACCAGCAAGTGTGTGTATGCACCTGGATTCCTCCTTATCTCTCCCCCACCCGTCTGCATGTTTTTATACGCACTCTTCAACAATTTGCTTTTTTCACTTAAAATACGTCTTCAAGTTAGCTCCTGGGGAAGTCGGAGGTTTTGCTAACTCAACACATCCCAGGGCGTGCCCCAAAGGCTTAAATAAATTATATTGGTGTTTGGGGGCTTTCCTCGCAGCTGCGCGCGCCAACGCCGAGCCACGCTGCGATCCCCTGATCCGCTTGGAGGCCGCCCGCCTGCTGCTCCGCGCCCCCGGAAACGCGCGCAGCGCCCCCTTGCTCCGCGTGCGCGGAACCCCGCCCGGGCCTCGCTGTGGGAGTTTTCTTGCTTTTGAGAACCCTCATTGTTTGTACTCTCAGACCCCAGAATCGGGTAAACAAGCTCTCGGACCCTGACCTGTGCTCCTGGGGCTCACGGGCCGGGGAGGGATCTGCTAGACAGTCCCAAGGCCGATCAAAGAGGAGGACTTGGAGGGGACCGTCAGCCCCATTAACATCCCGCCTGGCTGGGCTGCTGGGGGTGGGGATGAAGTTGGGCAGACGCGGGGCAGAAATCGCATGTTGCCAAAGGCCCAAGAAATGACCCGATCTGAGTTACTCCCCAAATTCCTTAAGGCTTAATGGCAACTCTCGAAGAAGCCGAAGCTCTCTAGACTTCTTAGAAGGCGCACTGTGAGGCTCAGCTCTTAGGAGGGTGCTCGGATCCAAGACTGGACAATGTTGACAAGGATAAGCTTCCATGTCTTCAGAAGCTGGTGGAAGATACAACATCAAGTAAGCAATTAAGAAAATCATCCAGCAGGGTAATGCAGTGGTTTCCAATCTTGGCAGAATCACCTGGGGCACTCTTAAAAACCTCAGTGCCCCAGTGGCAGCCCAGGAACAATTAAATCAGGATCTCTGAGAGTGAGACGCAGGCATCAGTATTACTAGAAGTTGTCTAAATGATTTCAATATGTAACAAAGTTGGAGAACCACTGGGCTTTTGGGCTCGGGGTCGATGGAGGTCTTTCTGAAGAACTGACATTTGAGCTCAGAAGGGAAGGGAGAGAAGAGTGTGAGGGAACACTGTGCCGGGGTCTTGTGCTTGCTGGTGCTTTGGGATTGGCAGTGGAGGAGGGAGAAAAGGCATTTTAAGAGCAGAAGGAAGCAAGTGAGAGCTGAGCATCTGGTCACAGTGCTCTACATCCCTGGGAAGTCTTTCAATTGCCCAGTTCCTAGGGAAGCTTTAAAGATCACTGGAAAATACCTAGTTTAAAATGATTTATTTTAAAACATAGAAGTCAAATAAAGCATGGAAATATTTTTTTAAATACAACAATGCCAAAGGGCTTCTTCATGAGGAATTTCATGACATTTCATGGAATCTAAGATGCCATCCATTAACATACTCCGTTATTTTATTTGTCACTAAGAAAGAAAAGGCCAGCTCCAAAAATTTTTATTTTGTGCTTATTGAAAGAACTGCTTTTTTAGACAAAGTGTTATTTTTCATATTTCACTCATAAAAGAAAAATAAAAGCCAGAAGCCCAGGCAGGGACAGCTATGTCACAACTGTCACCTGACCAACAGTGATTGTAAGACTTCATTGGTTGTAGAATGCTTCTGGATTTCCAGAAATTAAAAGGTGCATCCTAGAATTTATGCAAACCAGTGTCATCTAATGAGCTCACTGCTCGATGCTTTGCATCTTTTAGCTCATTTAGTCCTCACGACAACTATATGAAGTAGGAACCATTTTTATTAAAAACACTTTACAGATGAGAAAACGGAGGCACTGAAGGCTAAGTTACTTCAAATCAGACCACCACCAAGTTGCAGAGATAGGATATAAACCCACTGTGGTCCTAATCTCACTCTAAGCTGAGAAAATTGTCTCTGTTGAGTCAACTGAAGCTCAAAAGGGTTAGAAGAAGGGGAATAGAGGTGAGGGGGAAAGAAAGGACTTCAGGGTTCAATTAAGTGGTAGAATGGGGTCTTTATTTCAATTGGACTTCAGTTTTATGACTGTTTAGGGGTAGAAAAGGATCATGTGGCAAAACAACCTTATACAGCCAAGATCATTCATGTCATCCATTAAAAAAACTTATAAGGAGGGGCGCCTGGGTGGCTCAGATGGTTAAGCGTCTGCCTTCGGCTCAGGTCATGGTCCCAGGGTCCTGGGATCGAGTTCCGCATCCGGCTCCCTGCTCAGCAGGGAGCCTGCTTCTCCCTCTGCCTCTCTCTCTGTCTCTTATGAATAAATAAATAAAATCTTTTAAAAATAATAAAAAATAAAAAAACATAAGGAAATGATAATCTGCACATTTCAGGCCATATTTAAAAAAATAAACTTCAAAAATTCAAATGTAGTACATACTGAAAAGTACACATACCCTAAATACATAGCTCAATAATTTTTCCCAAATTGAATGCACTTGTATAACCAGCATCTATGTTAAGAAATCCAGTATTGCTTGAACTCCAGAAGGCCCCATGCCCTCTTCTGTTCACTGCCTGCTAAGAGGCGGCTGCCATTTTTACTTCTATCACCATCAGTTAGATTTCTCATTTTTTGAATTCTATATAAATGGATTCTTACAGTGCATTCTTTGTGTCTGGCTTCTGTCATTCAACTTGTTCGGGATATTTGCTCATGTTGATGCGAGTAATTGCATTTGTGCATTCTTCTTGCTGTGTATTATTCCATGATGTGAATATATAATTTATTCATTCTGCCGGAGACATTTGGGTTGTTTCCAGTGTGACTTATTATGGAGAGTGCTGGTATGAACATTCTTGGGCATGTCCTTTGGTGAACATATGTAGTGCATTTCTGTCAGGCCTCTGGGATTGCTGGGTGATACAGGTCAGACCATATATTTTTATTTATTTATTTATTTTTAAATATTTTTACTTAAATTCAGTTTAGTTAACATATAGTGTATTATTAGTTTCAAGGGTAAAATTTAGTGATTCATCAGTTTCATATAACACTCAGTGCTCATTACATCAAGTGCCCTCCTTAATGCCCATCACCCAATTACCCCATCCCCCCACCCACCAGACCATATATTTTTCAACAAGGTGTGTAACATTTTAAAGTCTTGGGCTATTTAAGCATGGCACTTTTACTCTTAGGACTGAATTGTAACAACGCTAGGGAGTATTAAGGAAGGGATATCAAATTAAAGAAAGGAGAAGATAAATAGGAGGCAAGAAGATAGATGCAAATAATGCTTTAGCATACATTTATTGTTTTGTGATCTAACATCCAAGCACTAAATGTTTATGAATGCTTACATTTTTTCTATGAATCTTTGAACATCCATAGATAAGTGTGTTGACAAAGCAGACAGGGATAAGGAAATACTCAGAATGCCAGAGGGAACCCCTTGATATCCTTTCATCTTATATATTTATGACTTTCTAGCAATTGCCTCAGTCAAAAATTTCTAGCATAAAGGTGGAGGCACTGATACCAGTAAATTCTCAAGTCTAGATTTTCCACTGATATTTCATTTTTTTTAATAATCAAGGAAAAACTTTTTTCCCTCTGATGGTATGTTCAGGAAAAAAAAAAGGAATAGTGAGAAAAAAAATAGAAAACCAAAACCCTGAGCACTCATAACCAAACCTCCATGTGATAACCACTCTTGGCATTTTGTGGTTACATATAGGGTCACCAATGGGTGTCTTACCTAGTGTTCATCTTACCCCACTTGTTTTTCCAAAAAGAATTCCTATTTTATTCAGGCATCTATTCCTTCCTCACGTGACTCAGGGAAAAGTGACCCCAGACCCAATATGGGGGAGAGCCTTTTTAGTTTAAGCCAATCAGTACATGTTGTTTCCATGGAAATTGCTAGTGGTCCAGACTGAAGGGGATAACTTAGAGTCAGTGGTTAGGAGAGAGGTTTGTTTTTTCCTTTCACAATCCTACTTCTGTAGAAAAAGGAAGCAAGTAGCCTGATGGCCTCTGACACCATGGTGGGACAGTGAGGGGTATCTCTTTAAGGGAACCCAGTGCTCAAGCAACATATTAAGGGAGAAGCAAAGAATCTGGATCCTTGATGACTTCTTTGAGCTGCTGCTGGCTGAACTTGCCCTACCTTCTGAGATAAAATTAGGTTAATGTGTAGGTTAATTTGAACCACTATCTTAACTTTAACCATTGTGTGCCTTTCCAGATATGCCTGGACATAATATTACACAAATATTATACATATATAATCTGTAAATATACGAACATTGTTCAGTTTTTCCTGTTATAAGCAACACCACAATATCATTGCATGGAAATCTTTACATACATGTCCTGCTATTTCGTTGGAATGAATCCCTTGAATTGGTATTATTAGATCAAATATATTTGTATAAAATTTTGGTACACATTTAACAGAATTTTTTGTACCAACTTACATTCCCAATAAAAATGTTTAAGAGCATCTATTTCTTCTCATTCTCACCAACACCAGCTATCACTTACTCTTCTAGTCTCTGTGATTCTGGTAAGGGAAAATATTACTTTGCATTTCTAAAATGACTAATGAATTTGTGCTTCATATTTAAGTTTAGTAGAGTTCTTTAAATATCATATATATCATACTTTGTGGAGTGTTGCAAATATTTCCCCCTATTTTAGCATTTATCCTTTGATTTAGTTTATGATGACATATTCTGCACAGAAAATATGAATATCTTTCTTGATACATGTTGGGCTTTATGTGAAGCTATAGAAAAACCTGACCTTCTCTAAGATCTCTTCCAGTGTTTTTATATCATATTTTTTTGATATATTTGAAATTAATTTGAGGAAAAGAATGGTAGAAATTTATCTTTATGTTCTAACAAGTAGCTAACCAGTTGTTTAAAAAACCATTTACTGATTACTCTAATCTGAAGTGCTTCTAAAAATATATACCACGTTTCCATCTATACTTGGGTATAATTTTGAACCCTATTAACAGCATTGAATATTTGACTGTTTCTGTTTTAGTGACATGTTATTTTACTTAGCTTTATAATTTTCCCCCAAAGCACCAAAATATACACCAAGTTGTTTTCTTCTTTTTTTTAAGATTGTATTTACTTATTTATTTGAGAGAGAGTGAGAGCAAGGGGAGGGGCAGTAGGAGAGGGAGAGAGAAAATTTCAAGCAGACTCTGCACTGAGCCTGCGCTCAGCCCCAGGAGGGATGCGAAGCCCAAGGAGGCGCTCAATCTCAGGACCCTGAGATCATGACCTGAGCTGAAATCAGGAGTCAGCGCTTAACCCACTGAGCCAGCTGGGGGCCCCTACACTACTTTCTTTTTAAAGCAATTTCTTGGCTATTCTCTTATTGTATTCTTTTAGATGAAACTGAGAATTGGAGTTTTGATCAAGATTGCATTGAATCTAAAAATTTATTTATAAAAAATTGATGTCTTTACAAAATAGATTTCTTTCCAAAATTAATGTATGTCTCTAACTTTTCCTCAAGTTTTTCTCTCAGTATAGCTGTATGCTTTCTTGATAAATTTATCCGTAGTATTTTTGTTGTTGATTATATTGTTATTTCTGCTATAAAGGGGATCTTTTATTACATTTTCCTTTTTTTAAAGATTTTATTTATTTATTTGATAGAGAGAAAGAGAGAGAGCACGAGTGGAGGGGGTCGTGGGGGGGGGGGAACAGAGGGAGAGGGAGAAGCAGGCTTCCTCCTGAGTAGAGAGCATGACAGGGGTCTCCCAGGACCCTGGGATCAGGACCTGAGCCCAAGCAGATGCTTAATCGACTGAGCCGCCCGGTTACCCCTACATTTTCTAATTGGATCTTGTTATAGTAAAGCTATTGATTTAAAGAATAATCTTGTTATTAACTACTTTCTGAATTCCCTTATGACTTTGAGTAGCTTTGCATTTGATTATCTTTTGTTTTTTTACATCATCCACCCAGACATAGTCATTTTCCTCCTCTTTTCCAATAGTTTACTTCTTGAATACTGATCTATCTCTTATGACAAATGTTAAATAATAGTATCACTGAGTTCTTGTATCTAATGGGAATGCTTCTCATGTTAAATCATCCAGTCTGATGCTAAATTTTGAATATATATAACAAATGTAGGAATTTAGAATACATTTGAATATTTTTGTAAATACATTTTGTGTCTGTATTTTGTGGATACATACAAATTAAAGAATTTGCCATCTATTCTTTTTTTTTTTTTTTTTTTTAAGATTTTATTTATTTATTTGAGAGAGAGAATGAGAGAGAGCACATGAGAGGGGGGAGGGTCAGAGGGAGAAGCAGACCCCCCGCTGAGCAAGGAGCCCGACGCGGGACTCGATCCCGGGACTCCAGGATCATGACCTGAGCCGAAGGCAGTCGCTCAACCAACTGAGCCACCCAGGCACCCTTGCCATCTATTCTTAATTTGTCTGAGATAATGTCACATGTTAAAAAATAAAAAAAAAAAATAGCATGTTTATGCCAATGAATTATTTTTAAGGTCAAATATATTAAGGTATACATTATATACAATAAAGATTCACCTTTTTAGTAGTGTGAAGTTTGATAACTTGTGACAAATGTAAACAATTGTGTAATACCATAGTCAAGATAAGGAACATTTACATCACCCTGAAAAATTCCCAAATGCTCCTTTGTCATCACCCCCAGTCCCTGGCAACTCTGGTTTCTATGGAAATTAGTTTACTTTTTCCTATTTAATCTATCATTGTGGTGAATTTTACTAAGAGGCTCCCTAATATGTAATACCCCTGTGTTCCTGGAGTTAACTGGCTATAGTCATATTTTATATCCATAATGCATTGCTAGACTCCTCATGCTAATCAATTATTTGAGAATTTTGCATAAATATTTTTTAAAAATTGCTAACTTTTAAAAAATAAGTTAGAACTTTGTTTTATTCTCTATGGAACGACTTAAATCCCAGTATCAGTTTAATAAGAATTTATCCCTGAAATGAATACAACCTGGAAATGCCCTTTAAAGCTTTTTTATATGTTCTCTTATTCTCATTTATCTATTTAGTTCTTAAATTTTCAAACATTTTAGCAGAGTTATATCAAATAGTATAGCTATATAATATAGCAATCTGTTTTACATAGTAAGATAGTCATGCTTTATGTTTGGTCTTAATTCTGCCATTTTATTTTATGATTTTATTACTTGCTTGCTGCTTTTTTTGTTTTCTTCTTTATCGTGTGTGATGCAGTCTATATCTTTTGTCTTCTTTTCTCCCTCTCCGTACTTCATTAGTATTTCGGGAAAAACCTGCAATTAGTGACTATTTTTATGGCTTTAAACAGTATACTTATGTTTTTTAAATTTTTAATTATTTATTTATTATTGATTGATTGATTTTTGAGGGAGAGAGAGAGAGCATGTGTGCACTGGTAAGAGGGAGGGGAGGGAGAGGGGGCAGAGAGAGAATCTCGAGCAGGCTCCACTCCCAGCACAGAGCCCCATGTGGGGCTTGATCTCACCACCCTGAGATCATGACCTGAGCCGAAACCAAAAGTCTGGTGCTTAACCGACTGGGCCACTCAGGCGCCCCTGTACTTATGCTTTTTTTTTTCCCTTTGCCTAAGAAACAAAACTGCTTTTATAGACTATTGTGAATGAGGACAACCAGGTGGAATGGAAGTATCATGACAGAGTGAGTACTTGTCTGGGATTCTCAGTGCCTAGCCCAGGGCCTCAGCCACAGCGCATGTTTCATACATTGAAATCGGTTGGGTGAATGAATTCATGAAGGCACTGCCTCCTACCTTTGAATTTCTGACGGCAGGCTTTGAGATTTAAGTACCAGTCCATTATATGTACATTATACTTAACTTCTTGTAAGTTTGACATTATGTTGTTTTCCCTTCAAAAAATAAGAACATTTAGGGGCACCTGGGTAGCTCAGTTGGTTAAGCGTCCAACCCTTCATTTCGGCTCAGGTCATGATCACAGGGTCCCTGGTCAGGCTCCCTGCTCAGCAGGGAGTCTGCTTCTTCCTCTCCCTCTGCCCCTCCCCCTGCTCATGCTCTCTCTTTCTCTAAAATAAATAAATAAAATCTTAAAAAAATAAGAAAATTTAACATTTGTTTTATAATTGCAATTGTTGTAATGATTTGCCGTCATTATAATTAAATGATTCTGCCAGTCCTTTTGTGCACTGCCCTCTGCATTTCTAATCTCTTTTGCATGACTGGATTGTGTCATTATACAGATTTTCTCAGGAAAACTTTGCAGGTGCGATTTTCCTATGATCTGATCTTCTTTCCAACCTTCCTCCTCCCTCAACCCTTCCCTTCCTTCTTTCCTTTCTCTCTTTCATTTCATTTTCTAGGACATTTATTTATTTTTTAAAATAATAATAGATTGATATGGTTCAAAATTCAAGAATAAAAAGGAGGTATCTTCTTTCCTTTTCTTCCCCAGATGCTCAGGTGCTCTTCCCAGACACAACCAATATTATCGGTTTCTTACAGATGCCTCTGGAGATATTTTATTCCAATAGAGGAATATTTATAATTTTTTCCCCAGGGGTAGCATATTATAGCACTGTTCTGCATCATGCTTTTTTCCCCCGCCTCTTCACAATGGATGTTGGAAATTACTTTGTATCAACACATAAAGAACTTCATTTCTTTAGCCAGTTGCAAGAGTATTCCCTTACATGAATGCACCACGGTTATTCATCTGTTTCTCCACTGGTGGCCATTTAAGTTTTTCCAGTGATATGCTATATAAATAATACTATAATAAGTGACCTTTTGTATTGCCAAATCCTTTCTTATCCAGCACTGACTGAATCAGAATTTCCAGTTGTGCCTTTTATGAGAGCCTCTTGGGTGAATTTGCTCTGTGATGAACCATAACTCAGGCAGTCATTCCTTAGACCCTCTGAAACCTTCATTTGGCTCAGTTGTTAGGCGTCTGCCTTCAGCTCGGGTCATGATCCCAGGGTCCTGGGATCTAGCCCCGCCTCAGGCTCCCTGCTCAGCGGGAAGCCTGCTTCTCTTCTCTCTCCCTCTGTCTGCTGCTCCCCCTGCTTGTGCTCGCTCTCTGTCAAATAAATAAATAAAATCTTTAAAAAAAAAAATGAAACCTTCATTTGTATACCTTAACACTTTTTTAGACTAAGAAGCTACTCCCTGCTGGTCATGTGAAGAGGGCTCCCTTTCAGATGTTCTGAGGTTCCCTTGGCCCAAATGTACTCCTGGGCTTGGTGAGGATGTCCAGAGTTGTAGGCAACATCTTCAGTTTGACTTACAACCTTGCATTGATTCTTGGAGTCCTCTTCTAATGTGTTGCAGATCTTTCTGTCTCTAGATTTTTCTTCTTCTTTTTCTTCCCTTTTTTTTTTTTTTAAGATTCATCCATTTATTTTGAGGGGGGTGAGGGGCAGAGGGAGAGAAAGAATCTTCAAGCAGACTCCCTGCTGAGCATGGAGCCAGATGCAAATGCGGGGCTTGATCTTAAGACCCGGAGATCACGACCTGAGCCGAAATCAAGAGATGGATGCTCTACAGACTGAGCCACCCAGATGCCGCCCCTCTTCTGGATTATTCTTATCACAGGTTACAATAGTAGGTTATTTTCCCCTTTGTTTTAGCATGTCTGGCTTATTCTTTGTGTAGTATGTCTTTTGTTCATTTTGTTCCATTTTGTGGAAGAAGGTGTTCTGTAAGCCTGGGCCACCTTTCTCAGAAGTCTATTTTGTATTTATTGTATTATTGAATTGACTGTTTACAAATGTGATTATTTACTTCACAGTTTTCCAGTAATTTGTTATTACAATAGTGATAGTAAAAATTAAACAGATTTACACCTGACTTTTCTAATGCCTGGGGTTTTTAGTTCAGTTTGCTTCACCCAGACAGACTATCGTTTTTGGGGGGTGTTCTTAGACTTGTCCTGAAACCAAACCCAATGCCTATAAGAGCCAGGCAGATAAAGTGAATGAGGAAAGCAGTGTTATTACCATTTTCTTGTCTCTTAATATGTTACTGTATTTTGCATTGAGATCAATGATATTGCTTCAATTTTTAAAGAACTCTTGTTGAAATCTTTTCTTTTCTTTAATCATTTCCCGCCAATCTTTTGTATTTCTGGTTAAAGCTCTTAGTATGCTTTGTTTCATAATGGTGTCGTCCATTTCTTTGACACAGACATACTTTATTTGCATATTCTACATTCAGGAATAGGCTTTATTTTCTGAGCCTATTGTATATTTTCCACTTTTGATAGAGACAGAAGGCTAAGTGATATTTGATTAATTTCTTAACATAACTTAAGAAAACACAGCTCAGGGACACCTGGGTGGCTCCGTCATTAAGCGTCTGCCTTTGGCTCAGGTCATGATCCCGGGATGCTGGGGTTGAGCCCCACATCAGGCTCCTTGCTCTGCAGGGGTCTGCTTCTCCCTCTCCCTCTGCCTGCCATTCCCCCTGCTTGTGCGCGCACTCTCTCTCTCTCTCTCATAAATAAATAAAATAAAATAAAATAAAATAAAGAAAACACAGCTCAGGTAAGATGGTGACAATATCTGATGTTTACTGGGTGTGCTTGCAATGTGGGTGGGGGGCACTGTTCTGAGTATTTCATGTATAGAATCACTTAATTCTCATCACAAAGTTGGATAACAGTTATTATCCCACTTAACAAATAAGGAACCGAGGTACAGAAAGATCAGGCGACTTCCCCAAGATGAGCACTGGTCAAAAATGATGGAATCTAGATTCAAACCCAGGCAGTCTGGTCCAGAGTCCATGGCCTTAGCCACCGTGCTTGACTGCTGTCTGCAACCCAACCATCACAAGTGCAGCTGACATTAGAGATTGCAGGAAGAATTGGAGGTGGGGTGTCTGTGACACATTACCCCCGCCCCCCATCCAAAGGGGCAATCACGATGCCGCGGTCCACTGCCACCTGGTGAGAATTGGAGAACACCTTTGTCAGTTCTACTGATTTTCATTCAAGAAAAGTCAGAATTTAAATATTTATGCAAATTTTCTGGATTTTAAAATATTCAAAAACATTTAAATATCTTAAAATCCAGAAAAATGTTGCCTAGAGCCAAGAAAGCATATCTGTGGGCTGAATGTGGACTATAGGATATCTGATTGAACACCTGGTATAGACCATCTCTTCTGGACCCAAATGTACTTCCTAGATGGCTCATTATGAGCAAAAAGCAGTAAGAGAGATAAGGTGGAGAAAGGGAGAAAGTTTGTTGTTGGGGCGCCTGGGTGGCTCAGTCGGTTGAGTGTCTGCCTTCGCTCAGGTCATGATCCCGGGGTCCTGGGATCGAGTTCTGCATTGGGCTCCCTGCTTGGTGGAGAGCCTGCTTCTCTCTCTCTCCCTCTGCTATTCCCCCTGCTTGTGTGCTCTCTCTCTCTCACTCTCTCTCTCTGTCAAATAAAGAAAGAAAAATCTTTAAAAAAAAAAGTTTGTTTATGTACCTTCCTTTTTTTTTTTCTCTTTTCTCCCTCCTTTGTCCCTGTCTTCCTCCTTCAGTGGGATTATAAAGCAACTGTTAGCAACTGTTTAATCCAACTACAGTTGGATTAAATGAGCTTCCAGAACGGAGAGAAAAACTTCAGCAGAGTACCAAATAAGTCAAGGGATCTTAACTACTGACTCCAGGTATGTGATTTATCTTGGACAACATAATGCCTTTTCTAGGATTACAGCATTTCTTCAGTGCCAGGTACCCTCATTTAACACAAATTTATGAAGGACTGAGTAAGTGCCAGGCTCTGTACTAGCCTTGAGGATGCCAGGATTAATGTTAGATATGTCTTTGAGGATTGTTAAATCTATTAATTCTTTAACATCGTTACTATTATTATTGTGTGAACTTACAAAGGTTACTGGTAACACAAAACGAACCAAACAAGGGCAACAACAGAAAAAAGACAATTTAATATGAAAGAAAAAATTCTATTTTTAAGATGCTATCTAGAAAGAGTGAATGTCTGAATTAAATGAAAGAATGATTACTTATAGGTTGATTGTTACTTATTGATTTTTGCATGCCTACTTCTTTGAAGATCTAGTCTTACTATTGCTGATTGCAGTGCTTACACTTGTGATTCCCAAGAAAAGGGCTGGGTGTCACCTCAATCTCTTTAGTTGTGCTTGTGAAGACAGGAAGCAACATGGTTGCCAGTATCTTATCTTTGTGGAGGGAGGACCATAGTATACTTTCAATTAACTTCCTGTATTTAGGAGTTCAAAGTATACACATTAATAGCAAGGGAACTGCAGCAACTGGATGTGGAGAAGAGGAGAGTTAAGTATCCCAGATTGATGAAAAGGGTGCGAGTCTCCTCAAATTTCCCCGTTCAGAACATGAGGAAAGTGGCCAATTTTCTGTTGAAAATTCTCAGATGTTGTGTGACAGAGTGTGACAGCTTGGGGTGTGAAGCCATTTCTTCATTAAGAATAGCTATTGAACCTCTACTTCTCTCTCTCTCTGAAAAGATTTGATGGCACAGGGCATAGAGAACCACAGAGTAAAGACCTGGTTTTCATTCTTAGGTTCACAATATACAATGAGCAAAATGCAGCAATTAGATGACTGAAGCTTAAGCTGATATTTACTCTTAAAGCTACGGGGCAGGACATTTCAAGAATTTGAAGAAATTTTATAAAAACATTTTTCAAAAAAGAAACCTCAAATTTCCTTTTAGCCTCCAAAATGGTTGAAATTGCAAGATCATATTAATGACCATTGCCGAAAAAATTATAGATCAGCAATATAAATTTGAATGTTTAAAACTGTAACCACTTTGGAATTTACAGAAGCTAAGCAGTCACTCTTTTCTAACAATATTGGGACTAAAGGAGGAATTAAGAATAGAAGTAATGTATATTTAAAAGAGCAATGAAAGCATATGAGTAGCACATGCCCACAATAATAATATGCAGCCCAAACTACAGCTGTTCCAGGTCCTGTACATTTCCATATGCATTTTAGAATTAACTTGACAAATATCTATAAAGCTGCGGCTTTACATGAGTTTATAAAAACAAAATGATAAACACTTAAATTACTATTTTAGAAAAAGAAAAACCATGTATTCAAACGTATCTTCATTTACCTTTGTTAATTTCTTCCTTTTATTGTTGCTTTTGCTATGAAAAAAAGCCCGCTGGGATTCTCATTGGGATTACATCAAATCTAATTCATATCTTAACAATATGGAAGAAAAAGGCAGAGTCTTCCCCAGAAGGCCCGGGCTTCTCCTCTAGTCTCAGACCTGAATTAGGTATCCTGTCCTGCTCGTCACTGAACCTGTGTCTGTGCCTGGAAAGATGGGGACCACTCCTGGATCTGGATATGGCACACCACAGCCTCACAATTGTAGGGCCGTAAGGAATAGGAAAGGGTAAAATGAATACTTGGGTGATAACAAACACTAAGTCACTGCATAAGACATTAATCTAACAATGGAGCTGCTGAGGAAGAGTGCCAGGGGTTTCCTAATTGTCTGTTCATCCAGCCACTCAGCTATCCACGCAGCCATCCATCCGCTCAAGAAATTTACTGGACACTTAGTGGGTAACATTCACTATTTTAAGTACTGGGTTTATGGGAATGAAGAAGACACACAAGATCTTTCCTTTCAAGGAATTTTTATTATAAAAGAAGATACAGAAGACAAAATCGAAAACAAGTAGGTAAGACAATTGCAGCTCCTGATATGAGTGAGGGAGAAAGTAAAGCAGGTTGGTGTGAAAAGCTGAGAGGAGAGCTGCTCTGGACAGGGAGCTCAGGAAGCACCCCCCCCCTCAGGAGTTCCTGTCAGTGAGCCCCAAATTATGGGCTGCCGCCTGAATCAGAAGGAAGTGCTTTCTCAGCATGGGGACAGCACATACAGCAGCCTCCGTGTGACAACCAGTTTATGGTATTCTTGAACCTGAAAGGAGATAGTTCTGGAGACTGTGGCTCGACAGTGACATGAGAGGAGACGAGAAAGGTGGTCAGGGGCCAAATCATCCAGGGGCTTGTGGTCCCCAAAGAAGCATTTTTACATTTTGGTCTAAATGCTATAAGAAGCATTATAAGCAGCAGAAGATTATAAGCAGGATTTATATTTTTAAGGTATCCCTCTGGCTGTCATACAGAAAGGGAATTCAGAGTTTGTGAACTGGTCCAAGCAAGTGATGGTGGTGGCTTGAGCTCCAGGTGTTGCAATAAACATGGAGACCACTAGTTTCAAGAGATGCTTTGGATTAGACACTGCTGGGCTTGTTGATTAGGTGGATGACATATATTTGGGTTTGGGGTGGGATGGTGACCACAGATGAAACTTGAACTGGGTTCTGTGCAAAATTCTGATGAAATCTGCAGAAATTTCAGGATATAAGAATATACGATGAGACAGCCATCACAAATGAGTATAGAGAACAATTACTCCTTAAATTATACTGGCAGTCCAGCTCAGCAATTGTAGGGGGCAGGAAACTTCATCTTATTTTATTTTTTTTAAACATTTTTTTGTTTGTTAAATTTTAAGTTTTATTTATTTAAGTAATCTCTATACCCAATGTGGGGCTCAAACTCATGACCATGAGATCAAGATTTTATTTATCTGACAGAGAGAGAGCACAAGCAAGGGAAGCATCAGGCAGAGGCAGAGGGAGAGGCAGGCTCCTTTCTGAGCAGGGAGCCTGATGCAGGACTCAATCCCAGGACCCTGGGATCATGACCTGAGCTGAAGGCAGACGCTTAACGACTGAGCCACCCACACGTCCCAGGAAATTTCATTTTTAAATCTATACCTTAAATAACATGTCAAAATTAATTCTTGGTGATTTTAGAGTGAGAAGTTTTAAAAATAAATACCGTCATGGGGCGCCTGGGTGGCTCAGTGGGTTAAGCATCTGCCTTTGGCTCGGGTGATGATCCCAGGGTCGTGGGATCAAGCCCCACATTGGGCTGTCTGCTCAGCAGGGAGTCTGCTTCTCCCTCTCCCTCTGTCTGAAACTCCCCCTGCTTGTGCTCTCTCTCTCTCTCAAAAAATATAACTAAAATTAAAAAAAAAAAAGAAATACCCCGAATATCACATTTTTGGAGTATACTTAATTTTCTAATCTTAGAAAAGATGTTTTTATTAAAAACATCTTTAAAGATGTTTTTAAAAGATGTTTTAATTACTGAGGAAAAGAGACAAATTTGACTATAAGAAATAGAAAACTTGTGGGGCACCTGGGTGGCTCAGTCATTAAACATCTGCCTTCAGCTCAGGTCATGGTCCCAGGGTCCTGGGATCGAGCCCACATCGGGCTCCCTGCTCGGCGGGAAGCCTGCTTCTCCCTCTCCCACTCCCCCTGCTTGTGTTTCCTCTCTTGCTGTCTCTCTCTCTGTCAAATAAATAAAATCTTAAAAAAAAAAAAGAAATCAAAAACTTGTATAATCCAAAAAGCATCAAACCAAAATGAAATACAAGGGTGGAGTAAGGACTACTCATAGCAAATATCATATGTCAAATAAGGGAATAATATGATAAGTGATAACGAACAAAATTGTTCATAAAAGAAGACTGCATCTGTAAAACAAAGATGTAAATTACTAGTAATTCAAACAATTCGAAACAACAAAAGCAAACCCACGAGTCCCCCTTTTTGCCTAAGGAATATTTTTAAAACAATAAAATCTAATACTGCTGAATGTATCAACTGTGGTGATGTAAATGGATTTAATCCTTTGGGAACCAAATTTACCCATAGGAATCAAAGACTACAAAAATGTTGGTGTCTTTGACCACAACCTGAGATTTGCCTCAGGTTCTTCTGGCCTGTTCTCTTCCACACCTCTCCAGCCAATCCAATGGAAATATCTGTGAATTTGAAATTCTCTGCATTTCTGACTTCATCATTTAAAATTGAATATCCATGGGGCCTCCTTGGTGGCACAGTCCGTTAAGCATTCAACTCTTAGTTTCAGCTCTGGTCCTGATCTTGGCGTGGTGAGATCAAGCCCCACGTGGGGCTCTGCACTTAGGGCAGAGTCTGCTTAGGATTCTCTCCCTCTCCCTCTGCCCATCCCCTCTCCCCCCTCCTCCCCCTGCGTGCATGTTCATGCTCTCTCCCTCTCTCTCAAATAAATGAATCTTAAAATAAATAAATAAATAAAAGTGAATATCTATGCAAAATGTATGTAAAATCAGGAGAGGAATACCTAACTTTGAGAGAGGTTGTTATTTCAGTCTGATAGGTTAAGAAATGGTATGTTGCCTTGATTTGCATTTTAAAAATTAAGGAATGAAGTTAAGTAATTTTTCATGTTCATTACCTTTTGCATTTCTTTTTCAAAATCAACTGTTCATTTAAATTGGATATTTAAAATGGATAAAACCTTATTGTTAGTTACTACCAACTTGATTATTGAACATTAATCTTTTGTAATACATATTTTAATGCATCTATTTTGCTTAAAATGAGCCTTCTTAACTGTTACTACAGATAGTTTCTTAAATTGATAGCTGGGACAAGTCAATTACTTGCAAGAGACATCTTCAGCATTCAGGAGTTGCTAAATTCTGATTGGTTGAATTTGCATATGATTTGACTGGTCCTCACATCTGCCAGTGACACACACAAGGGCAGGCTGGAGGGTTGTGGTTTTTTTCTTTACATAGAATGTAATAAGCTTTATTTGTTCTCACTATATAGCTGAAGATCTCCAGTTTAGTAGGTTTTGCAGATGAGATGCTCTAATGTTGCACAAAGTATGGCTGAAAACACACATATTTATTTTTATTTATTTATTTTTTAAAACAAGAAGTTTATTTAAAAAACAAGATGCTTGACTTGAAGGAAAAACTATCTAGGATTCATTTCTTTTAGAGTAATTTATCCCCACTTAAAAACAGATTGCCCTACATGTAACAGCTCCATACAAAAAAGTTATAAAATTGTCCTTGGTTTTACAATGATAAATGAAAAACATTAAAATTCGCCAATCGAACAAGGTATGCAAGGATTTTTATGTTGTTCTTTTTTTGTTAAACAGTGAGAGCAAAATAACTTACTGGAATATAAAGATAAGAGCTGACTGAGCGTGCCACTAATGGAGAGGGGGATATTTTCACAGAAGCAGTATTTCCCCCATCCCATCTCCATTTGATGTCGATCAAAACATACCATTGGCCATTTAGTTTAAAAAATGCAATATGTTTGTGCACATACACAGTTACTTTATGTACAATAAAGGAATGGGGAAGGGGAAAATGAAAGAATAGAGAAAACTATACTGTAGTACTCAGGATGTGGTGGAACCAAATTGCGGCTTTTTAATTGAGAATGTCTTCTTGGTCTGGAGGAATAGAGTTCTGGAGTAAAGTAGCAGGTTCCCTTTTTAGTAGACACCTCCTGTCTGCTGCTGGAACACATCAATTGTATCCTCAGCCTCCATTTCCAACTGTGCAGGTGTGTCTGTTTCATTGATTGGCTGCCCATCAAATCGGAATCTGATCTGCCTCCTTGACAAACCCTGTCGTTCACAATAGGCTTTCATTAGTTTACTAAGTGGTGTATGCTTCTTAATCTTAAACTGTACCACAGAACCATCCTGCCCCGCCACCTTCAAATTAATATGATAGTTGTTCTCAGTCTTGACTCCTTCCTTAGGCTTTTCGTCGGCCATGGTGAGTGCCGGAGTCTCCTCAGCTGCTGCTTCACATAAAACGTACCAGGTCCGCACCGAACAAGCACACAAGCAGCAGCAGGAGCAGCAGAAACAACACACATATTTATATTGTAGAATTCTCCAAATCCTCACTGGTGTGAATAAAGCAGGAGTTGATTATTTTCTAGTGTTTCGTGCTTCACATTCCCTAGTTTGCCTGAGAGGTTGTGGGCTTGAGGTCTTATAGCACTTGGTTTATCTATTAACCAAGATGCTTTTGACCAAGACAACAACCCAAGGTCCAGCTGCAAGAACCAAGCCTCGTTGCTTCCTTAAATGTCAGAGAACAAGCTAAGAAAGGAAAGTATAACAGGTAAAGGTCAAAGTGGGAATGAGGCAAGACCATCTGGGTCTACTTCTTTGACCACTTGAGTTGCCTTGTGTTTTTGTTCCTGGATGTTGGCCAAATATCTGAAGAGTGAATTGGCTTAGCTCTGGGTAAAGCAAGAGTTGGGGCAGACACTGTGCCACTTGGTTTCACAGGAATATACATGATATATCTTTTTAAGGTTTGCAAATGGTGCTAGGAATCCTGTTTTGAGAGGTGTTCTCGCAGGAGAGTGGCACAGGATGTGTGGCCAAAGGCAGTCAGGAAACCTAAGTAGGAGACCAGAATGCAATGAAAAGAGGAACTCTCCATGCACCATCATTTACTGGCTGGATGACTCGGCAAGTTTTTAAATTTTTCTGTGCTTCAGTTTCCTAGAGATGGTAATTCCTACTTCATAGGTTTGTTGTGAAGATTCAATGAGTTCATTCATGAAAAGTGTTTTTAAAAGTATCTGGTACTAGTAAGTGGTCAATAAGTATTAGCATCATCAGGATCATTGTCTTTAAGAGGGTCACCCAAGTCCATCTATGACAAATCTCTTTCCATCAGTTGAAGTCTTTGAAGGTGGATGTTAGAGATTGTTGGGCTAAAAAGTCTCATTCTTTCCCAAGGATTGAATGTGAGAAGAGAAGAGAAGGGGGAAGGGAAAGACATTTTCAATCCTGTCCAAAGGAGGGCCACCTGTAGGGGCAACGAGCGACTGAGACAGACAGTGTGGAGTGGACTGCTGGAAAATTCCTATTGGAGGGAGGGAAGAAGTGGGGCGGGAGTGGCCAAAGAGAGAAAACATTTCACCTGTGTCACAGGAAGCACATATTCCCCTGGTGGTCTCTGAATAAACCATGAAAGTTCCCAAGAAGGAGAATCAATTTTCATCAATTGTCTGGCTCACATGTCATCATATGACAATGACAGGACCAGTCCAGTGAAATTTTGCTGCTCTTTTTCCCCAACTTCTCCCCCAGCTGCTTTGACTTCCAGAATGAGTCAGCAATCTTGATGGGGTTGGGGAACAGGGATGAGGAAGGAGGGGTGGGGATGAAGGGCACGAATAGGCAGATTCATGCTGCTTCCCCCAGCTTCCTGTTTTCAGAACCCTTCAGAGTTCAGAAAGGAGAATGTTTTACCTTAAAATCATGTTCAAATTTTTTGATTATTATATGATATTATGGACGTTTAGCTACTAAACTTAGACAAGTTTTCTAACTTAAGATGACTATAAGCCATGTTACTTTCTTCCTTCTTTCTTCTCTCCCTCCCTTCCTCTCTTTCTTCTTCTTTCCTTCCTTCCTTTTCAGAGTTATTAGAAAAAATCACAGGACTACCTAGTGCCTGAGTTTTCTTCCTGGGGCAGAGGGCAAGTTTCCACATTGAATGCATCTTAACAGGAGAGTAGGAGGCCTGAAAATAAAGATGAGGACAGATTACATGACATAACTTCTCTTTGTTTAATATACTGGTTATTTTTAAAAGATTTATTTACTTATTTGAGAGAGAGAGAGATGGTGTACTCCCGAGTGGGAGGAGGGGCAGAGGGAGATACTTTCAAGCAGACTCCCCCTAAGCAAGGAGCCCGATGTGGGGCTCAATCCCAGGACCCTGAGATCATGACCTGAGCTGAAATCCAGAGTAGGCTGCTTAACCGACTGAACCACCCAGGCACCCCGAGGATGAAATTTTTTAATGTCACTAAGAAAGAAGGATAATAAACCATGTGAAGACAGCTTTTCTTAACAGGATTATGCACATAAAGCCAATTGTCCACATTTGCACCACGTTATTTTATTCTGGTGTCACTGCTAGTTTTGAAGGATTTATATTTGACAGATGGTACCTAATGCAGCTTTTTTCCCCCTCACCTATTGTGAAGAGGAAACCATTGCCAAGATTTCACAATATGAAAATTGCTCCTGTTTCCTAAAGGGCAAAAATGAATCACTTTCTTTCTGGATTCCGAACAAGTTGGGAGGGCTCAGAAAGACATTGCCGTGGTTTACTTGCCAGAGTGCTGACATTCAATGCTGCATGTATTTCTGGGAGAAGATTTCTTGTTGTCTCCCTAGAATAGCCAGCCAGTTCCTAATGTTAAAGTATTAAAGTTGGAGTCAAGTCATTTTATACTGTATAGATCTCTGTGCGTGGAGTTACAAAAATTTAAAGTGTTTTTTAAAATAAAGCGTTTTGCAGTGTGTACCAATTATTACTCTTCTACTCCTAATCTTAGCATTGTTAAGGAGTTCTTAGTTCATCTCCTGGTAGTTGAAGAAAGTAATAACTTGTTTTGAAAAAAAAGAGATTGAAACATCAACTCAGTTTACTCTTGTTTTATCCAAATTCTCATTTTTTAAGACCAGTACAAAGTACTGCTTCCTTCAGAAGGCTTTCTTAATTTTCACTTTTAGCAACACATTACTCTTTGGGTATTGACTTTTATTTTCTCTCTAGTCTATTTTGTTCTCTTTGTCTAATTTATGTAGCATTGTCTTCTCAACATGTTTATATGCTTCATAATTTTGACTTAGATACTTATATCTATGATACAGATATCTGTGTACTATATTCTCATAACCTAGTACCATACCATACCAGGCATTTGGTAGGACCTCAGGGAGTCTGATTATGAGAGTGACATCTTTCTAGGGAATTAGAGTTAATGAGGAAACAGTTATTAATTAAATAGTTAGACTAAGGAAATAGTTCATAAGAACTGTTTGCCCTCTACTTCTGTTAAAGGGTCCCTCTCCCAGCCTCAATTCTGCCCCTTTTGATTCATCTGCCATGTGATGTCAGAGAACTTTTTTAAGCTGCACACCTGATTATGCCATGCCTCTGCTTAGTGGCTTCCCATGATCTTTAGGAGAAGAGTCAAAGTGTGTCATTGGCCCCCAGCGCTCTCTGGGATCTGAGTGCCTAGCACTCTCCCAGGTTCCTTCCACTCTTTCCAGCACACACTTCAGCCCCACCTCAGAGTCCTCCTGCAGTGACTGTACCGGACTTTACCTGGCCTCACTGGCTTTTCCCCCTCTATGAGAGGTTGAATTGTGTCCTCCATCCCCACTCATATGTTTAAGTCCTAACCCCAGTACCTTCAGAAGGTGACTTTGTTTGAAAATAGTTTCACTGCAGGTGTGATTAAGTGAAGATGGAATCATACCTGAGGACAACAGGCCCTTAATCCAGTATGACCGGTGCCCTTGGAAAAAGGGAGAATTTGGACACAGACATGCAACCAGAAAGAGCATCATGTGAGGATTGCCGTGACGCTGTCGCAAGTCCAGGAACCACCAGAAGCCAGAAGGCAGTGCCTTCAGAGGGAGCACGGCCCTGTTGACACCTTGATTTCAGACTGCAGCTTCCAGAACTATGAGACAATAAAGTTCTATTGTTCCCAGCCACCCGATTTGTGGCTCTTTGTTATGGCAGCCCTAGGAGACTAGGACACCTTCTTTACGCTCGGTGAACTCCTACCCACTGTTCCGTATTTGGCTCAACTGTCTCCTCTTTTGGAAGCTTCTTCTGACATCCCCACCCTCTCCTGCTGCTGAATTAGGAGTCCCTTCTGTCTCTTTCTTCACATCTTTTATATTTGACCACTGATTTCTTTGCTTGTGTCTCACCACGATCCGTGTCTTGTTCATCTCTTTGTTACAGCTCCTTGCTTCCACGTCTCAATACGTGTTATTGAACAAAGGATTTTTACCTTTTTGATGACTTTAGCAGCATCTCTATGGAGAAATATTTGTCTCAGAGGAATGTGGTGACATTAATTTTCTAGAGGGAAATCTAGAGGTATAAAAAGCTGAAGTGAAAATAAATGATCAAGGTTACCTAACATCTCTAGAGCCAAGAGCAGTCTTCCACATTTGGGATTTAATGTCAAAACATTTTGGAGACTTCCAAAACCTCCCTTTTCAGATCTGTTTCATTAGCTAGAAATGGCTTCTCATCTGCATGGGGAAAGAATCCAGAAAAGAATGAATAGGAAGCATAGGAAACTATTAAAGTTAGGGAATTCTGAGAAATTTAAATGAAGATTCAGAATCTAGACCTATCTTCTAACGTGAACTCTTTTTACCTCATCCCAAGAAACCCACGGAAGAGTGTCAAAATTTATTTAGAATGCATGTGAGTATGCTTTTTTCCCCAGCTCTCACTAGTCTGAATTTAGTCAACAAATCTTTGTATATGGGAGCTAGAATTTAAGAATCCTAAAGTGGTCCAATTCCAGGCTCTGCTGACGATAATATTGACACAATCTGAGTCACAATTCTAGTGCCATCTCCTAATACAAATTAGTAAACTTTCCATGATTAGCCCTGGGTACCTAAGCATTTTTTGCTGTTGGTCTGTTGGCCTCAGGAAATTCACTGTGGACCTAGTTGAAAAACAAAATGGAAAAGAGTGGAAGGATCACATTTGTGTCATAAGCAAATCCTTTATAAATCATCAAGAGACTGCAGAGATGGCCACAAAGAGATTTTGTCAAGGGTTTTATACAACTAAAATCAATGCATCCACTTTATCTGCTTTGAGCATACTAGGGATGCAACTGGAGATGTCACTAAGAGTTAGAGCTGCTCAGAAACCTTTAAGGTGTCAATTGACCATATTTTTAGGTGCAGAAATGTTACATGGACACACCACAGATTCACCAGTGATTTACTTTTAAAATCTGCAACAAATGGACCTGGGAATCTACAAGGGAATAAAAATATCATGAGAGCAAAGCTGAGTTGAAGCAGGGTAACTCAAAATCAATATTTTGCTTTTAAACTCTTAAGGGGAGACCCAGGAGGGCTGCACTCATTTTGTCCTCCTTACTTATTATCCTCAGAGGATGGGGTAAAAAGTGACAAGCCTGCTCCTTACTTCAGTCAGGACATTTTCTGCTAACAAGCCACTTGTTAGAATCCTTAGCTTCAATTTCCTAGAGAATGGCTAGGCTATCAGATGCTGGTTTAAAAAAAAATCAAACTTACTTTCCATATTATAAGTGAGGTTGCATTTGGAGAAGCAGACAAAGAATGGTCAATGTCAAACTTTTCCAAGGGCGCCTGGGTGGCTCAGTCAGTTAAGTGTCTGCCTTTGGCTCAGGTCATGATCACAGGGTCCCGGGATCGAGTCCCGCATCGGGCTCCTTGCTCATCGGGGAGCCTGCTTCTCCCTCTCCCTCTGCCACTCCCCCTGCTTGCGTGCTCTCTCTCTGTCAAATAAATAAATAAAATCTTTAAAAAAATATATTTCTTGGTATAGTATTTAGGGTCCACACAGGAAAACAGAAACTGCAACGGTTATGTTGGTAGAGAGAATTTCTTTCTTTTTTTTTTTTTTTAAGTTTTCTTTTTTTATATAAGCTCTACACCCAACATGGTGCTTGAATTGCTGACCCTGAGACGGCGAGTCACATGTTCCACTGACTAAGCCAGCCAGATGCCCTGTGAGAATTTAATATGAAGAATTATCTTCACAGATTGGTAATACTGAAAAGCTAGACAGTAGTGGTCGAGGTAGCCCAGAAGACAGTAACTCCAGGAGGCAATGATGACCAGAAAATTACCGGACCACAAAGAGTTAAACCAAAATGGGTTTTTATTTTTTTTAGGAAAGGGTATTAAATTATATTGCTTTCACCAAGTGCAAAAACCTTTTTTTTTTTCTTTTCTTTTTCAATTTTTATTTTTTATTTTATTTTATTTTTTTAAGATTTTATTTGTCAGAGAAAGAGAGAATGAGAGAGAGAGAGCACAAGCAGGGGGAGCAGCAAGCAAAGGAAGAAGCAGTCTCCCCGATGAGCAAGGAGCCAGATGTGGGACTCATGACCTGAGTCGAAGGCAGATGCTTAACCAACTGAGCCACCCAGGTGTCCCTACTTTTTCAATTTTTAAATGAACTTAAATCTATTAGCACATTATCAGGAATATGGATGTAAATGTATCTACTGGGTCGGATGTAAGAGGAAAACAATTTGGAGACCACAGATCTAAAGAGAAACAAACAAGTAAACAAACATCTTGCACTGTGAACTGCATGAGGTCTTTCATTCACCGCTGTATCTGCAGCCTCTTGTACAGTGTGTGGCCCAAGGCACGGGGTAGATGCTCTGGTCCCTCCATGTTGTAAGTGCTAAGGGCATGAAAGTGGCAAGGTATTATGGAAGAAGTCAGTAAGAGGGACACCCACAGCTGATCCGTGTGGTTAGGGAAGAATCCCAGAGGCACTAGGAAGAGGAGGAGGTAACTAGGCGACCACAGTGTAGCAGAAGCTAAAGCCACCTGGAGTTCTCCTGACAAGTGCACTGGAAGGACACCAAGCTGTTGAGATGGGGCAGGAATGGGGGAGCAATGAGGTGGGTTACAGTCAGTGCTACAGTCAGGATTTCCATCACTTTCCGAGTTAACCCACAATTTGATTTTTACTGGGGAATAATTTATTTCACTGAGAAGCTAAGTAATATTTACTACACAATACTCCTAAGATGTGCATATAAATAAAAGTATTTCAAGGTAAGGAAGTGTTGGGTGAAATATGATAGGAATAGAATAATCAAGTGGGAGTTTGGAAAATGGCAAATTTCTTACCAGCTCTGGGATCAGATTGTACGTGTAAGGCATAATCAAGATAGATAAATGATAGATAGATAGATAGATAGATAGATAGATAGATAGTTAGATTCTGTAGGGATTTAAAGCAACTAAGGTATTTGCTATTTTAAATTATATAAGTGAATTCGTTTTTGTAAAAATGTGAACAGTACAGACAAAGCTAAGCTTCTTTACCCCACATTGAAATCCCACATCAAAATACCCTAACTTGATGTAAACACTTTTGGAGTTATGTTCTGACTTTGATTTCTTTCTCTAGTTTTTTTTCTGTTCATTTATTTTTTTTTCTGTGCATTTATATACATATATATGGGCCTGTAGAAAAGTATAGAGTTATAGTGTTTTTTTTCTTTTTTAAAAGTAGGTTGCATCATACTCTCTATTTTTCTCCTACGTACGTTTTTTTCATTAACATTAATTCTTAAACAGTGTTTTATGCTAGTGATCTAGATCTAATTTAATCTTTTTAGTTGTGAAATATTTTCCAATATGGAAATAGTTCCAATATTTCCAAATGATTTCCAAATATAAGCATGTCATCATTTATTCCATTCTCGTACTGTAGAAATTTAAGTTGTTTCCAGTTTTTAGCTTTTATCAACAATGTCACAGTAAACAAATTTCTGCTCTCATAGAATTTACTCTAGTTGGGAAAGAGACAATAAACAAAATGAAATGTAAAATACATAGGATATTAGAAAATAATAAATTGTCAGGAAAAAAATTAAGGAGGCTACAAAGTGTCAGATGGGGAGGTAGTTGTATTTTAGGTGAGGAAAGGCTTTATTGTGAAAATGATTTCTTTATGGCCTGAGGGAAGTGGGGAGGGACACAAGGACGTGTAAGTGACATGCTACATGTCTTTGCTACTCAATTGGGAATCTTCAGAATTTTTGAAATCTTATCAGCAACACTAGAATTACTTGTAACATATAAGAGGCAACTTAAGTATTTTTTAATACTACTCTACTATAATAAATATGGCCTCCGTGTTTGCCAATGTATTTTCTATGACTTTGTAAGTTTTCCATTTTCTGCCTTGGTTAACCACCCTTTATTAGCATATTTATTTATTTATTTAATACACTTCCTCAATTTTGCTAAGTATAATGAGCCTTTGGAGTCCCAGCTGAGACTCTGCATCAAGTGCTTTTATTTCATAGCTTTTTATATCCATATGAGGTTGACCAGACTAATTGAATTGAATTATTTCTACTTGTAGTATATATATTCTATCCATTCCTCTGGGAAAGTGGGTCTTGATGTATGGGGTCACGGACTTCATTGAGAATCTAATGAAAGCTATGGATTATCACCCTGAAAAATACGTATATTTTCGTCCTCCTCTTCCCACAAGATTTTGCATCTGATAATAGTGGGTTCAAAGATATCCAGAAATCCAAGCATAGATCAGGTTACAGGGACCCTATGATAAAAAAAACAAAAAAACAAAAAAAACAAGAAAGCAACCTTTCTTAAACTCTAAAATTTGTTCCCAGTATAAAAATGACCTTTGGAGAACCTGGTAGCTGAATCACATATCATGGAGCCTCTGAAGGACTGCCTTGTTTTACCTGTGCTTTTTTTTTTTTTTTTTAAGATTTTAATTATTGGGGCGCCTGGGTGGTTCAGTTGTTAAGCGTCTGCCTTCGGCTCAGGTCCTGATCCTGGGTCTTGGGATCGAGCCCCGCATCGGGCTCTCTGCTCCATGGGAGGCCTGCTTCTCCCTCTCCCACTCCCCCTGCTTGTGTTCCCTCTCTCTCTGTCTCTCTCTCTCTCTCTGTCAAATAAATAAAAAAAATAAAGATCTTAATTACTTATTTGAGAGAAAGAATCAGAGAGAGTGACAGAGCACAGGTGGGGAGGAAAGGGAGAAGCAGGGTCCCCGCGGAGCAGGGAGCCCGATGCAGGGCTCCATCCCAGGACCCTGAGATCATGACCTGAGCCGAAGGCAGATGCTTAATGACTGAGCCACTCAGGAGCCCCAGACCTGTGCTTCAGCATAAGGCTGGGGCCCATAATGAGGAGTGAGATTTTTAAAAACGCCACCTGTATAGCTCATTAGTGTGTTTACTGTAAGGTCATTTAATTCATTGTGTTTCTTCGTTGAGGTCCACGGGAGAAAGTTCTTTGTCTAGACGTAGATTCAGGAAAAACTTTTCTACTTCTCTGGACCAATGGATTTGTTTTAATTTACAGTGTCGACTGGAAATCCTGTCATCTGGGTGGCTGCTAGAAAGTTGAGATCCTATGTGGGGGCTTCCTTTAGCATGTGAGTGGGTTACAATAGAAGCCCTTCTTTTCCAAGCGCTGTTTGATAAACAGTGGGATAAACGCCTTAGGAAAATATTCTCAGGTATTCCTCATAACAGAACTATGAGGTAAATGCTCTTTTGGACCTCCATTTTCTTTTTTTTTTTTTTAAAGATTTTATTTATTTATTTGACAGAGACAGAGATAGCGAGAGCAGGAACACAAGCAGTGGGAGTGGGAGAGGGAGAAGCAGGCTTCCTGCCAAGGAGGGAGCCCGATGTGGGACTCGATCCCAGGACCCCAGGATCATGACCTGAGCCGAAGGCAGACGCTTAACCATCTGAGCCACCCAGGCGCCCTGGACCTCCATTTTCTTGAGGAGGAAACTGAGACTTGTTGAGTGGACTTGTTCAAGGTCACAGAAGAAGGTCACAGACCTAGTTGTCTGACAGCAAAATGCTCTTATTAACCACTCTGTAACACTCCCTTGCACGGCCGGTATTTTGGATCCTAACCTCTCCCCTTTCTCTGTCTTGCCATCCTACTTTTATTCCCGGTTTCATTTTTTTTCCCATGTGTTTTCAATTTATTTTATCTTCATGTATTTTATGCTTCCTTACAAGTTGCCTTAAATTGTTTTTGGAAAGCGGAGAGTATAAATAAATAAATACAGATATTTCCAGGTAGTAATCTTGTGCTGAGTAGACTCAGATAAACATTTTGAGCCCCCTTTCCCTCTCTCCTAATCTATTTTCCCCTGCCTCAGAGTGCTAGTCATACTTAGATGCTTCCAAAATCTTATCTGATTAAGACACCGAATATTTTATTTTGTTAGAAAAACTCCATGTGCCAGTTTCTTCTTTCTTTTTCCAACATGTCGTTTCTGCCGTTATTCCTCCCCCTTTGAGAGAGTGTATTTATGATTTTCTCCTTTCAAGTTATCATTAACACCGTCACTGCCCTCAGCCATCCTGTATGAATTAGCAGAGGTTTGTTTTTCTGAGACATTGAACCCTTCTTCATGGAAAGGTGGCCCTGTAGAAGGGCAGTAAATTGGGATTTGAAATGTTGGCTGTTCCACATTTCTTGAGAGTCACTGATGTATTGGGTATATTTGTGTCAAATTGCTTAATTTCTCAGGACCTCAGCTTTGACATCTAGGAAGTGATGGTAAGACATTCACTCTATTTTTCTCACAGGGAAGTAGTAGTTAAAGATCAATGACACTTTCTGAATGAGCAGGAAGAGGTGCTGGGCACCCAGCGGAGTGGGGCTCGGGGCTGTCTCTGGAAGATCAAAGAGCTGGGCTGTCTCCTGAAGCCTCCTCTTCCTTCTGTTATTGCAAGGACCTGATGGAGGCCATGGGTGGGCTGGGAAGGGGCATAGGTGGAGGCAGGGGAGGGCAACAGGGAAGTGTGTATATGTTTTCAAAGAAAAAGAACTATCTGGTGAATGAAGAGCATAGGAAGGAGATTCCCCTCTTGGGCATAAGCCAGAAAGGATCTGAATGTGCTTACCCCCCTTAGAATGGTAATGGTAATGATACCTTCTGCATGCTTTTTTCTCCATGTTTCCCAAGATTGCAGAACTGAATTTCTGCCCTTCTCCTTTTTATCCTTTTCTTTTCTCCTGTACGATGGCAAACAGCCCTCCCTCTGCACAGGGCGATGCTCATCGTTCTTCACTGTGGAGTCTTCGAGCTCCATGTAAAACCCACTCGGCAGACATAGCTCTTGCTGTCTGGTCTGTTCTTTGCATCATAAACCTACTGGAAGGATGTCATGGAACTTTAACCTCTCTCACTGTCTCTTAGAACATTTTCCTTTTTTCATTGTTTGTGACCCCGCCAGGCATTTTTCTCCCACTCAGGGAATTTTGGTCAGCCCCCACTGCTGTTCCTGCAGAAACCCTTCTCTCGGCCTTGTTTTGAACAGAAAAGCATGACTTCCTAGCAAAAGATCACTTTGGGAGATGAGCATAAAATGCAGCTGGTGGAAAAGCCAATTGTGTAATGAAGGCAAGTGCCCATCTCTTATTTCTTGTCTGGTCTGTGACTCTCTGAAAGTAACTACACAGCCCGCTTTTCAGGTCGCCTTGCCTCTTTCTGCTCCAGTCAGCCTAGGACCCCTACTTCAGTCGTGCAGTCCTCTCTTGGTGAATGCGTCAGCCAGTAGCAGGCCAGCGGTTTGATCCACGTTGCTTCGGTTTCTCTTTAATGACTTCAGGGAAGTTGCCTCTGGGAACCATGATTTATGGAGCTTTTTTGGATTAGCATCTTCTCCCTGGTGGCAGCCGCACTTCCTACCCCACCCCCCTTAAACTGGCTTGTCAGCTTCTCTTCCCCACATGGCGGAGGGACTGTTCCAGCTTCTCTTCCACATGGTGCATGAGCACCTGGACCCCAGTCCTTCCTCCAGCTGCTTAGAACTACAATAACTACTGTGTTTTCTTTCTCCTTAAATCCTGTACAGAAGTTTGCAAGATTTACTGAGTAAACAATAAAGGAATAAACTGACAGACAGGCTAGCCAGGGAGATGGGGCAGGATTCTCTTTGGAGATGAGGTAGTACCAGGGTGATCAGAATGACTGAACTTGGCAGAACTCTTATAAAAAAAAATAAATGAGTAAACAAAAGATGTTTTTTCTCTCTAATACCGTTAAGGAGCTGCTGGACCACAAGGGCTCTCAGACTCACTTCTTGGCTTCCTCCAGTTTGGGTCAAGAGTGAGTACTTTGTGCAGTTAGGTGTATTTGGGTTTATTGGCAGTTATGTTTCATCAGTTCTGTAGCCCAGGGCGGTGTGAGTACAGATCTACAGGAAGAAAAGAGCAGCTAGAGACAAGGCATCGCTAACTGGGCTCCAAATTGGCTGCAGCCTGGGGAGTCATGGCGGCAGAGTGGTGACCTTCAGGAACTTGGAAGCCAAGTGGGCAGGGAGCCTGCCCATTGCCTGCTTGAGCAAGCAAGAGCTGAACTAGAACCACCACAAGATCAGAAGATGACTCTTTGGGCAAGGGTCTCTGTTTCATTGTTTGACCGACATTGGGTGGGTGGGAAAAGACCCCTTGCTTTTCTCATGGTGAAATCGGTTCTGCTTCCACATCGTCAAAGCTTCTCATTAGGCCTCCTTTCTTTTTCTGATCATCATCCTTTTCTGCTTCCCATTCTATGCTTACTTTTAATTTTTTTATCTTATTTTTAAAAAAGATTATTTATTTTAGAGAGAGGGAGAGAGATCATGCGGTGGGGGAGGGGAAAAGAGAGAGAATCTTAAGCAGGCTCCACCTCCAGTGCAGAGCTTAAAGTGGGGCTCTATTCCAGGACCCTGAGATCATGACCTGAGCTGAAGGCAGATGCTTAACCGACGGAGCCACCCCAGCACCATGAAATCAAAGCTTTTTATTCAATTATTTGCCTGCTATTTGCAGAAAATATTCATCCTAGAAGCACATCCACTTTTGCTCCTCTCCTTCCCTCTTCCAAATCCATTTTCCTTGCTCCCCTCCTCTCTTCTTACATGCCCCCCCACCCAGTTTCTTTATTTCTTCTGTCATTATTTACCA
Organism: Neomonachus schauinslandi; assembly: GCF_002201575.2. Classification (NCBI taxonomy): domain Eukaryota; kingdom Metazoa; phylum Chordata; class Mammalia; order Carnivora; family Phocidae; genus Neomonachus; species Neomonachus schauinslandi. Next base: position 139,840,399 of record NC_058403.1, read on the forward strand.
ATATCTACTTCTGGCCATGCACAGTGCTAAGTGTGAATATGGAAAAGTATAGCAAATGGTCCTTGCCATTTGCAAAGTCACTGGGGAGATCAGATACATACAGCTCTGCAGAGTTAAGCAGCTTTACACGAGTTAAGGAACCAGCTCAGGTATTGTGGCAGAGATAGCAGAAGGTAGAGATAGCAGAAGGTCGTATATATAATGGTATATATAATGAGAAGTGCTCCCATTAGGGGCTATGAGTTCACTGGAGACAAAGAAAATGTTATCTGAGGGCTTGAGTAGCCAGGGAAAGGGTCTCTGAGAAAGCACATTTGGAAGCGAGCCTACTAGGGAAACTAAGACTTGGATTAGCAAAGAAGGCTGGGCAGGAAATTTAAGAGGGTGATACTGCAAAGTAGCCTGGTGTTCTAGGGTTTATCTAGACCAGAGAAAGACTAGAGAGAGCACATGATTGATAATGGTGGAGAATCAACATTTGGTTCAGACTATGGACCCATTAATTACAAGTCTATGGATCTTATCCCAACAGGATTCTTAGACCATGGTTCCTTGTTTCGGGTTCTCCAAGGTCCAATCTCAGTGCCTTGCTCTGTTTCTGTGTTTCCTTGGCATTCATTTCTTTCTTTCTTTCTTTTTTTTTTTTTAAGATTTATTTATTTATTTATTTGACAGAGAGAGAGAGACAGCAAGAGAGGGAACACAAGCAGGGGAGTTGGAGAGGGAGAAGCAGATTCCCCGCTGAGCAGAGAGCCCGATGCAGGGCTCGATCCCAGGACCCTGGGATCATGACCTGAGCTGAAGGCAGACGCTTAACGACTGAGCCACCCAGGTGCCCCACTTGGCATTCATTTCTACTCTCCACACATACAAGGGTTTACTGCAAACACCTACTTTTGCTTTTGGGCTTTTATCTCCTTCTCACCCCCACCCCAACCCCCCTGTCCTGGCCATGTGAACATGGTTAGCTGGTGCAAAGGACAGGCTGGAAGATTCAGAGAGTTAAGTCTCTCAACTGATGTCTGGTGGAAACTTGGTGAGTACCTATTCCAGCTCCTTTACCCTCCAGTTGGAATAAAACCAGGGCTTGTTTTTGTCTCCCAGAGTTCCCTACCGGGAATGAAATCTAGCGTCCCATAGTGGACACTGTAGTATCAGCAATGCACCATTTATTGGCCCCCTTACCTTCCCAGTCTCACTTTCCTACTGTCTTCCTGGGGTTTCCCAGTGTCAGTTCCCAGATGAACTACTTGCACTTGAATCTGTGTCTCAGTGTCAAATTTGGGGGAGTCCAAATCAACATACCAAGTAACTTCCTCTTCTGCATGTTGATGTCATTCATTGAAAACTGGTTCTCTTCTATATGCAGGACACCTCACTATTGCAATGCTTTTCAGTGGATATAAAGATGGTATGGGGGCACCTGGGTGTCTCAGTCGTTAAGTGTCTGCCTTCAGCTCAGTCATGATCCCAGGGTCCTGGGATCAAGTCCCGCATCGGGCTCCTTGGTCCGCGGGAAGCCTGCTTCTCCCTCTCCCACTCCCCCCGCTTGTGTTCCCTCTTTCGCCGTCTCTCACTCTGTGAAATAAATAAATAAAATCTTAAAAAAAAAAAAAAGATGGTATGACTTCTGGATCGAATAAAAACACTGATACATTTTTTTTAATGGTTAAGTGTTATAATAAGTAACACCCCCATAGAGGTTTATTTCTCATTCATGTAACACTATAATGAGGTTTTCTTCCAAGCAGTCAATCAGGGACCCAGTGTGGCGAAATCTCTGCATTGACAATACCATGTAACTTCTAGGGTTTTTCTGGGGGTCATCTCCACCCCAGTTAATGAGAAGGAGGAAAGAGCACGTGGGAGAGTGCTCATGGAAGGGTGTGTGTTTCTGTTCAAACCTGGAAGTGGCCCACATTCTACTTCTATTCCACATTCTACTCCAACCAAATTCAATCACAAGGTCAAGTCCAAGTGTAAGGGAGGCTGAAAAATGTGGTCTAGCTGTGTGCTGAAAGAAGAGGACATGGATTTCGGTGTACAACCATCTTTGTCAAAAAGGACATATTAATTAACTGATGGGTAAAACAAAAAGTAAATATTCCATGGGGAGGCAGGAAATGGTGTCTGTCTGGCCCATCATCGTATGCTCAGTGGCTTGCAGCGTGCTTGACGTATGCAAGGCAATAAATATTTGTGGAGTGAATTATGCATGTCTTACCAGTTATGTAATGGGTCTCTACCCATCTCTTATTTCCATGGTTCCCCTGAGTTTACCTTGGGGTCTGAATTCAGATGGCGGTGTATTGGGAGCTGGTGCGATTTCTGTACTGAGGGAGAGTACAGATTGTGCTGTCCAAAGGAAGAGAGACTTTTTTCATTTTCCAGGCTTTGGAGTTTCAGGTAGGTTTCTCATTTAGAATGGAAGGTCATTTTATTTTATTTTTTAAAATATTTTATTTATTTATTTGAGAGCGAGAGAGAGTGAGAGTGAGCATGAGTTGGGGGGAGGGGTAGAGGCAGAGGGAGAAGCAGACTCCCTGCTGAGCAGGGAGCCTGACTCGGGGCTCAATCCTAGGACCCTGGGACCGTGACCTGAGCCAAAGGTAGCCACCTAACCGACTGAGTCATCCAGGTGCCCCTGGAAGGTCATTTTAAAAAAATGTAAAAAATGGGAATACGTGGGTGGCTCAGTCAGTAAAGCATCTGCCTTTGGCTCAGTCATGATCCCAGGGTTCTGGGATAGAGTCCCACAGTGGGCTCCTTGCTCAGTGGGGAGCCTGCTTCTCCCTCTGCCTGCCACTTGTGCTCTCTCTCTCTCTGACAAAAAAATAAATAGATAAAATCTTTTAAAAATGTAAAAAATGAATGAAAGTGTTTATCTCCTGACAAATGCTATGTGTGCCTCAACTTTTAGGGATGTGGAATATCAAAAAAGCTCCTCTACATGACAGCTGAGATAATTACCATAAAATCACAACAAGGGGCGCCTGGCTGGCTCAGCCCAGAGAGCATGTGACTCTTGATCTCGTGGTTGTGAGTTCATGCCCCATGTCGGATGTAGAGATTACTAAAAATCATCATCATCATCATCATCATCATCATCTTAGAGAAAAAAAAAGAAGACAACAAAATTTTGATACCTGAAGTATATCACACTTACAAAGCTCTCCCCATATGTAATAAGCTGTTTCTGGGGATTTTTGAGAAATCTTCTAACTGATTAATATTTTAAAACTTTTTACTTAAGTAAAAAATATATAGCCAAAGTCTGTAGTTTAATGGATTTTCACAAACTGAACACACTTGTGCAGCCAGTGCCCAGATCAAGAAGCTGAATTTACCATCACCATAAAAGCTACCCTCAGACTCCCTTCCAGAACTTACTTCCTCCTAAGAGGTAAGTTATGTCTTCTATTAGCTTAGCCTAGAATGGCCTGTTTTTGTCCTCAGATGAGCTAAATAACACAGTATGTTTTCTTTTCTGTCTGGCTTCATGCATTCAAAATATCTTTTTGAAATTCACTCATATTTATGTAGTCAGTCCTCATTGCTGTATTATTCAATTATACCATTATTCAAATATACCACCTTTTATTATCCATTCTATTGTTCTTTTTTAAGATTTCATTTATTTATTTGAGAAAGAGAGAGAGAGAGAGCAAGCTCGAGCACACACGAGTGGAGGGGAGAGGCAGAGGCAGAGGGAGATGCAGACTACCCGCTGAGTAGGGAGCCCAATGCAGGGCTCGATCCCAGGACCCTGAGATCATGACCTGAACTGAAGCCGACACTCAACCGACTGAGCCACCCAGGTGCCCCCTATTATCCCTTCTATTGTTAATGAGCTTTTGGGAGGTTTCCATTTTTGGCTACTGCTGGCACTGATGAATTTTATAAAAAGCAGTGCTTGGTAATGAAGTCACCAGACTCTGTTAACAGAGTTCTGTTATCGTAAATTATTCCTTTTTCAGTGACTGGATTTCTTTTCTATTAATCAAATAAATGATGGGTGTAGTAAGGAGTTAAGAAAGGGAATTTAAAAAACTGTTATCTAATACTGTACAAGAAAGAACTCCAAAATTTAGTGGCTAAAAAAATAAGTTGTATTATTTCTCATAATTCTGTGGGTTGATTGGGATTAGCTGAGCAGTTCTTCTGCTCCAAGTGGTACGACTGGAAGCCTCATGGCTGCAAATCATCCTGGGAATATCCGAGATGGTTTCACCCACATGTCTGGAAACTTGTCTGGTTCTAGAATGGCTGGGGGCTGCCTGCACCACCCTCCCCCCTTCTCTCCCTCTCTATCAGTATTTCCCATCCATTATGAATCTGGACCGTGATGGTTGGACCCCAAGAAAGGGAAAATGGAAGCTGCATGACCTCTTGTGGCTAAGGCTCTAGAACTCACAGAACATCACTTGTATTCTATTAGTCAAAGCAAATCACAGGGCCAAACTAAGAGTCAAGAGGAGGGCCATTAGTGTCCCTCAGTTGATGGGAGAAGCAGGGTGCTTTTACAAGGATGAAAAGAATGGTTGGTAGCCATCTTTGCAGACGGTCTACATCAGTAACCTGTCTTGTTTCCAGCCAGAACTTGGGGGAGGGAGGAAGACTGTGCTAAGTCTTTATGGTTATGGGGAGAGATGAGTAGACATTGGTATGGGAAAGGGGTAAAGTCGATGATATCGAGGAACAGGGCATGCTGCAATGGAAGTGCAAAGCAGAGTCAGGATAAATGTATTATCTCCCGCCCTTCATTGCTGAGGGTGTATTCATTCACCTAGCAAATATTTAATGTAGGAGACATGAGGCAGTGTAATAGACTGATAAATAATTTCTGGGAGCTGCAGTATCCTTCAAGGCTGCCTGATCAGAGGGCAGTAAACATTTAGAGATCAGATTGCTCAAACGACAGAGAGAGGGACTGAGGTCACTCAAGGGAAATCGGGACACCTAGGAATCAGGGAGGAAGGGTCGTTACAGAAGCTAGGGAGGGACGGGCCTGAGGTGATTCCTGAGGTTCTCTGTGGCCTGCACAGGCATGGCGGGTACCCACAAACTTTTGCATGGGTATAACTCAAGAAGGTAAGTAGTGGAAGAAGTTCCAGGATTGTTGAGGAAGTAAAACAGTCTGTGAAGATGTTCAGTCAGCGTGTTGGCTGTGGGTGATGGCTCCGGAGGATTGCCAGGGCTTTGGCCATGTTTGATTCGCCACTGGAGAAGGAAGGATTGAGATTAGGAGAACCTGGGTCACCATGGATTTTTGTAATTGGTTGAAGGGGAGACACATTTTGGGATGTATAGGCCCTAAAGTTTCAAGCAACTCCAGCTGACATCCCTGATGGGTTTAGGGACCCAAAGAGGATGTGAAGGCTCAGGGGCCCAAAGGGCGCTCTGGTCAGTAGGGCAGCAGCATTATTAGTGCCCTGCTCATATCACTTTATCTGAGCCCCTCAGCACCTGACTGTCTTTGCCTCAGAGCTGTCTCTTGTCGTTGGAGCCAGGTTTGGCACTCGACGAGACAGAATTTGGTGTGTAAATAGCCCAATTCCCTTGTTCCTCCAGGGACAACCTTGAGGTGTGAGTTCCACACTGGCTCCAAGTGAGATGAGACTCCAACAGCCAAGTGTGTAGTTGGCTTGATAAATGCTTTAATGACTGTCTTTGCTTTCAACTGTTTTTAGAATATAGTGTATTAACAGACCAATCAGATCAGGCAGTAATTGTCATCAGGAAGGTAGTTTGTTACTCAGAGTTCCTAAGAGGAGGGGCGGGCACCCTGCCGTAGGGGGTTTGTGGGGTAAAGGGAAAGCAATGAGGTTTGTCAGGAGGCAGAAGGAGAGAGGAAACTAAGAAAGAGCCCTTATTGTGGTTTCCTGGAGAAGGGACAGAAGGGGCAGAATAAGCGGGTTTAGGATTGGGAATAATTTCAGCAGGATCTAAAGCATGGGGTTGTTCCTAGTTGTCTGGTACACGGTCCTGGGTGATTAAGGCGGGTGAATAATGGCCTGGAGCCATGAGAGCCCAATAAAGGAGGTGGTTAGGATGTGGGCTCTGGATGGGTTGGCTTGTATTTGAAACTTGCTCATGGGCAAGTTGTTAACTATCTCTAGGAAATGGCCAGCTCTGGGAGGGGCAGTCCCCTCCCACCCCCCAGCCCCCAAAGTCAGTAAGGCTCTAGATGTCAAAACATCAGAATACAGAAAATAAAGACATGGTAAATATAGACTCTTGCTTCCCTTCTCCCATATCTATGTTCTTATCTCTTCCCAGATAAACTACCTGAATTTGAGTCCTTCTCTAAGGCTCTGCTTCTGGGGAAATCAAAACTAATTTAGGTAGTTATGGTGACTCTTGTAATAATCTGGATTTGGGTGGCTCAACTAAGGGGGTGGCAGTGAGAATAGAAAGAAAGGGGTTGTATAGAATACACACAATATTTTCACTTTCGGAATTGTGTTAGTTGAATCAGAAAGCATATATGAACTTTTTTCCCAAAATAAATTGAATCCCCAATAAAATTTAATCCCAATCCTTATTATTGACTGTTTGATTGGTATGCTGGAGCAAACTCATAGCACCCCATGAAAACTGATTTCTAAATATTCAGAACATTTGAAAGCTGGTTGTCATTGTTTTGAAAGCTGGTTGTTAAAATGCTGGTAGCTTGAAATTGCCCATAATGGACATGCTTACACCACATAAATTAGCAAATGCTATAAATCGGGGCTTGTCTTCCAAGAGAGTTGCTTTACCAGCATACCACTGTTATTATGGGAGGTTTATGAATAAAAGAACATATTGTGTCATGGAATTTTAGTGCTGGGAAAGTAATCAGGAATCATCTCATCTAATTTCCTAAATCAAATGTAGGAAATGAAGTCCAGAGAGGCCAGGGAGACAGTTCCCCAGAATGAGAGTTGGTGGCAACACATAGACCAACACAACTCCCTCAGTAAATAAGATTGCTCACAAATCTCATACCTGGGCTGGGATTTTAAAACCATTATGACTATTACTAGGCCTGGCATCCTTTTCCATTTTCAGATTTTATTTACAAAGTAGTGTGTGTGTTGAGGAGGGGAGAAGGAGGGGAGAAGGAAGGACAGAGAGAGAGAAGGGCAGGGGAGAGCCTTCCACAGTATTCCCTACTGGCAGTTCAATTTAATAAAACCATTTTGTTACAGGCTGAAGAAAATAAATAAAAATTCCCTGAGCATTTGTTGACACTGTAAATATGGAAAGTCTGTTACTTAACAGCAGTTAAGTAGATGCCAAGGGGGGAACATTGTGACAAAATCTCAACCAAATATTGATATGAACATATTTCTGTTTGCCTGAAAATATGTTCCCTCCGTATGGGGAAAGGAAACTGTAAGGAGAGAAATACAAACAACACATTGAAGAAATGTTGAGTGGAGAGGCTGTTTATCTGCCAGAGCAAACCACTCCTCTTCATTCTGTGAATTTTCCTAGAGAGGTTGTCATGAAATTCACTTACATAAGTGGGAAGCCACAATTCTTCCAATCAAGGAAAAATGACAGATTTTAAGGACTGCTATTTGGTAAGGTTGAAAACACACACAATATGGTTAGGCTCTGAGCAGGTATTTTGACTGAATTGGCAGGGCTTTATAATTTCCAGAGAAAAGGCTAAGTGATTTCATTTTGAAAAAATTGTGCATATTCATGTATTTATGGTATCATAATCCTTGTTCCTGAGAGTCCAACATGTTTTGAAGTCAGTGCTTCCAGCAGGAAATTCAGTCCACAGTTTTAGATCTTCCAAGTCAGATTCCAGATTAAGAAAAATCACAATATTATCCTCCCAATAGCCTTCTTATTTATTTATTTATTTATTTATTTATTTTGAAAAATTTTATTTATGAGAGAATGAGAGAGAGCATGAGCAGGGGGAGAGGGAAAAGCAGGCTCCCCACTGAGCAAGGAGCCCAATGCGGGACTCGATCCCAGGATGCTGGGATCATGACCTGAGCCAAAGGCAGATGCTTAACCAACTGAGTCACCCAGGTGTCCCCTCCCAATAGCCTTCTTTTTCTTTCCAAATATGAGACTTTGAGACTATTATTATTATTGAGACTAATGAAGAGATCAGGTCAGAAAGATGAAAAATAAAACAACCCCCAAACACATCCTAACTAGTCTAACCTTGAGAAATACAGGAGACGGCTCCTCATTGAGGGGCATTCTACAAATACCTGCCCACTATACCTCAAATGTCAGGAAAAACAAAGAAGTCTGAGAAATGGCCACAACCAAGAGCAAGATAAGGACACAGAACAAACGAACAAACAACACGGAGACAAAACAATTAAATGTGTGTGTGGTCACAGGACTTAGATCCTGGAACAGCAAAAGGACATCAGGGAGAAATTGAGGCAATTTCAGTAAGATACGAATTTTAGTTAATAATAATAAGATATCAGTGTCGATTTGTGAATTGTAATACTGTCCCCTGCTAACATAGAATGTTCAGAACAGGGAAGACAGAATGTGGGGTATACAAGAACAGCTTGTAAAATCTTTGTAATAATTCTGTAAGTTTGAACTTGTTCTAAACATGTTTAATTCATTTAGAAAATAAATCAGAAAAAATAAATAAAAAATAGATCAGAAACTTACTTGGTGGGGGGTGGGGGTGGAGGGCAGAAGATCTGTTAGGTTTGGCTCTTATCTTTTACGCATTGTTTGTGTATGGTCTTATCCTAATGCTGTCAGGAGAAGCAACCATGTCCTTGACGTGGGTAAAAGGAGAGGGAAGAGGACAAAACCATCAAGGACAATTGAGGACCTGCTGGTGACAAGTACATAGTGAGTATCAGATGAGACCTGGCTCTAAATTACCCAGTACTCTAACCAGTGGGCACCTCATGGCCAGGAACTCTCTGATTCTTAGTCTACATGGGAACAGTTGTGTCTGTGGGAGGGAACTGGGAAAGAAGAGCCCAAACTTGTAAAGTTCACATCCTTTTAATGGGATCCTTGTTGGGGAAAAATGGCCAACTGATAGTGCCTATTGCTTTTTATGCCTATGTTTATTTCCTGCATTTGTCTCTTTTTGTGATGGTCTCCAAGGATGGTCACCATTAATTCCTTTCCTCCCCTTAGGTACATGCTGCTCTTCCCATCAAGAGGTGGAATCCAACTCCTCTCCCCTTGGATTTGGGTTGGGCTGAGTGACCTGCTTCATTGAGAGATGAGGAGGAACTGACATTTTGGAACATCTGTGGCTGGGTTATAAGAAGCTTAATGGCTTCTTCCTGGGCCTCTCAGGATGCTTGCCCATGGGATATTCCTTCTCAGGACTCTCCTTGGAAATCAACCACCATCCTGTGAGGAGAATAGTTGCATAGAGAGGCCCCCTACAGGTTCTGTGGTCCACAGTCCCAGCTGAACGTCTAGCCCCCACACAGCCAGCATTGACTGCCAGCCATGTGAGTGAGCCATTTCTCATGTCCAGCCCAGTTAAACCATCAGATGATTCCGGTGCCAGCCACCATCTGATTTGAACTATATGAGAGATCTTAAGCCAGAATAGTCCAAGTCGGCTCAGTCAACCCACACAATTTCAAGAAAAAATATTAAATCATTGTTTTAAGCCACTAAGTTTTGGGGTGGCTTCTTAAACAACAATAGATAATTGGAATTTTCCCTAAAAAAGCAACCTATCTAGCTAATTCCCAAGGTTTGACCAATAGGTGACGTCAGCCTCTGAAATTTAACCTACATGGTCCTTGTACAATCTGGCACAGTCAGAAATCAATAACACTTTGATAAGTAGTATATATTGAGCTTTACAACTGGGTATTTAATGATAAATAAGACAGATTTAAGGCTCAAACAAAGATTTTATCTTAAAGGAATTTTATGATTTGTTTCCCAGTTTCTTTTTTTTTTTTTGAGATTTTATTTATTGATTTGACAGAGAGAGAGAGCACAAGCAGGGAGAGCTACAGGCAGAGGTAGAAGCAGGCTCCCCACTGAGTAGGCAGCCAGACGCGGGACTCGATCCCAGGACCCTGGGTTCATGACCTGAGCCAAAGGCAGACGCTTAACCATCTGAGCCACCCAGGTGCCTGTTTCCCAGTTTCAATACTTCTTTCACCCCTTTAGGATTATAGAGCCATATGTAAGACCTGGGGGAGTTTTTTTTCTTTTCTTTCTTTCTTTCTTTCTTTCTTTCTTTCTTTCTTTCTTTCTTCTTTTTCTTTTAGATTTTTAGTTTTTACTCTGTTTTGATTGCCCTCAGGTTATAACATTTGTGTGTGTGTGTGTGTGTGTTCAAAAGAAGGAAAGGAAGATAGAAAAAAGAAGGAAGGAAAGCAGCAAGCATTTGGTTGTTGGAGTTGACCATCTTTTTTTTAGGGAGGGAAAAGGCAGAAGGAGAGGGAGAGGGAGTGAGAGATTCTTTGAGCAGCCTCCAGCGCTCATTGCAGAGCCCCACGCAGGGCTCGATCTCACGACCCTGAGATCATGCCCTGAGCCGAAATCAAGAGCTGGATGTTTAACCAACTGAACCACCCAGGTGCCCCTGGAGTTGACCATCTTTTATGTCTTCTCCTTCTGTATTTCTGTATTTGCTTCCTCCAAAAGAAAATAAAACAAATAAAATCATGTATCAATTCTTTACCACATATCCCAGGCACTGTTCCAAGTGTTATTTATTTATTATTTTAAAGATTTGTTTGTTTGAGAGAGAGAGCAGGGGAGCAGGCAGAGGGGCAGAGGGAGAGGGAGAAAGAGAATCTCAAGCAGACTCCCCACTTGAGTCTTGATAGAACAGAGCCTAAGGCAGGGCTCAATCTCAGGACCCTGAGATCATGACCTGGGCTGAAACCAAGAGTTGGATGCTCAACCGACTGAGCCACCCAGGTGCCCCTTGTTCTAAGTGCTTTATACAGATTAACTCATTTAATTCCAACAACAACACTGTAAGTTTGGTACTATGGTCATCTTTAGTTTACAGATAAAGAAACTGAGGCACGGAAAATTTAAGAAATTTGTCCAGTAGTTGGCTAGTAACTGTTAAATGGGGTTTCAGACCTGGGTCATCTGATTCTAAAAGCCATGTTTTCCAGGCACCTGGGTGGCTTAGTTGGTTAAGCGTCTGCCTTCGGCTGAGGTCATGATTGCAGGGTCCTGGGACCGAGTCCCGCATCGGGCTCCCTGTTCAGTGGGGAGTCTGCTTCTCCCTCCCCCTGCGTGTGCTCTCTCTCATGAATAAACAAAATCTTTAAAAATAGATAAATAAAAGTTGTATTTTCAGTTTCCACTCAACATCTGCAAATTTTAATAAGGTGTATTTACTTTTAATTAATTAATTAATACTTATTACAATTAATTGATTCCACATGTATAGTTCGCTAGGTGTTAGTCTGTGACTTATTATTACCTGCTCAAGGTAGCCACATTTGAAAATTCTTTAGTAACAGGGCCTGCATTCCTGTGTGCCTGAGTATGAAAAATGATACACATATACTCGCTTCATAATTTTCAGCTTTTATAGAGAAAAGCGATGGGAAGAGTGAAAACGAGAAGAAACAAACAACAACAGCCACAAAAACATGGCGTAGGGCCCGACAGGCCTGGGTCTGAATGCAGGCTCTGGCTCTTGAGCAAGTTGCGAAGCTCTGCTTAGCTTCCTCATCTGTGAGAGATGGGCAACTGATGCGTTTTACCACCAGGTCCTGGGAAGTAAATGCATTTCTGTACATTCAGTACCCGCACATAGTGGGAGAAGCAGTTGAGCAGCGTTATGAAAACCTTGGGGTTTGGAGTCAGACAGAGTGGGGTTTGAAACCCATGTCCCAGGCCTACTCAGTATATAACTTCAGACAAATGTGAGAACCAAATGAGATAGTGTTTGCGGCATAAAGAGTCGTAGTTATGAGAGGCTGATGGTACTTCTACTCCATCTGCTCTATCTCGTTGCATTCCTCATCCTCCCATCCTTTGGGGAGAAACTGGCATGCTTGTGTCAATAGAAGTTCCCCCTCATTTTATTTTTATTATGGAATTACTTAAATATAGTAAATGCACTATTTTTGTGTACATTTTTGTGAGTTTTGATAGATGCGTGCAGTTGTGTAACCACAATGACGAGACATATAACGTTTCTGTTACCGCCCCCCCAATCCTCACCACTCCTTTATGGTATTCCTACCCCAACCCTAGGCTTTGGCAGCCACTGGTTTGTTTTCTGTCCCTATTATTTTGCCTTTTCCAGAATGTTACATAAATGAAATCATACAGCAGGTAGTATTTTGAGTCTGGCTTCTTTCACTTAATGAATGCATTTGAGATTCATCTCCAATAGGGTTTTAATTACTTTTAAAAATATACATTATCCCCCTCTGTTGCATCGTGCTGATGGTGATAGATGAATTAATTAAGGGTGAGATCTCAAGAGTCCCTCTTAGACTCAAGAGATTCTAGCTAGCACTTCACTGAAGTGCTAGCAAAAACCCAAACCAAACTAAACCAAACGAAAACAACAGAACACTGGAGTATCAGTTTCAACCAATTTAAAATAGTGTTCTGTGACAAGCAAGACTTTGATATCTCCCTTTTATTTTTTGCACAATTAAAAAACAAGAAAAAAACTCACTATTTTGATTTATTTTTTCTGAGTTACTTGTTCATTTTACAGGAATGCTTTTTTTAGTGACTTGGTCACAGAAATCTGCAGCATCTCATTTGAATTCAGTGTCTTTGGATACCGTTTTGAGCCACTTATATCCTCTGCATTTAGCCATAATGTGATTTATACTTTCATGCTGACTCCATACATACTAGTTGGCAATGGATTGAAATGAAACCTGCTGAGGAGAATCCGTTGACAGTAGGAACTCAGGAAGATCAACGGGCTTACGGAAAATGGATCATGGTCTTTTTCATGCTTCTTCTCATTTTAACTCTTAGAGATTCTAAATCTTGGCTTCCTAGCACTTAATGTTAAGTCTTAAACAAGGAAGTAGGGAAAAAGAGACATATGGATCTGTCTTTTCATTCCCTAGAGTTGAGATGGGAAATAGGAAGGGAAGGTCAGAGAAGATTAAAATGGAATAAATATAGCAGAATTTGGGGGAATTATAGCTATTAAGCTTTTTTACTGATTTACTGCAACGATTCCTCCAAACGACAATTCCAAACTTCAAATGCATTATTATTTCTAAGTCTCTAGTGGTATCTTCATGCTTAACTGTTACAGAAACTGCTAGTCGTTTCCCCATATTTATTCTGATGACAGTGCAGTAGCCCAGTGGTAGGACTGTTGATTTAACAAATAATTCTGAGTGCCTCGTAGGCATTGTGCTAGATACAGAGAATTCAGCAGTAAGCAAAACCACCAGCTCTTGTCCTCATGGAATTTACAAGCTGGTGAGATTTTGAGAATATCTTATAAATTCATGATAACTTCCCAATGCCCTAAAGGTACCATGACATCAGTGTACCACATAAGCATCTTCCAAAATATAGCTCTCAATTTGATAGGATGAGGAAAATATGGAGGTGTGTTTGCTTTGAAAAATGAAAAAAAGATGACTCCAGAGATTTCAAAGCTTTAATATTGTTGTTTTATTATTTTTGCAGTCTACATTTTATTTTATTTTCAGCTTTACTGAGATATAATTGATACAACATTGTAAGATATTTAAAGTGTACACCATGATGGTTTGATATACAGTTGACCCTTGAACAACATGGGCATCAGGAACACTGGCACCCCCTATGCAGTTGAAAATTGTGTATAACTTTTTTTTATATTGTCAGCTTCTTTTTAAAAAATTTTTTTTAATTAAAAAAAATTTTTTTTTTAAGGAGACTCCACACCCCATGTGGGGATTGAACTCATGACCCTGAGATCAAGAGTTGCATGCTGTACTGACTAAGCCAGTCAGGCGCCCCCTGTGTATAACTTTTGACCCCCCCAAAAACATAACTACTAGTAGCCTACTATTGATCAGAAACCTTACTGATAACATAGTCAGTTAACACAACATAGTTTGTATGTTATATTTATTATGTACTGTATTCTTATACAGTAGAATAGTATCATAACATAAGATCAAACAGAAAATATTATTAAGAGAATCATAAGGATGAGAGAATATACTTACAGGACTGTACTGTAGAAAATCCATGTTTAAATGGACCCGTGCAGTTCAAACCCATGTTGTTCAAAAGTCAACTCTACATACACTTTATGAAAGGATACCCTGTCAAGGTAATTAACATACTCATCATCTCACATATTTTACCTTTCTGTGCGCATGAGAACATTTAAGTCCTACTGTTGTAACAAGTTTCAATGATATAATACAGGGTTAGCAACTATAATCACCATGTTTCACATTAGAACCTCAGAACTTACTCATTTTATAACTAAAGGTCTGTACCTTTTACCAAACTCTTCCTATTTCCCCCATTCCTCCAATCCTTGGCAACCAGAAAATTTTCTATTTTCTGTTTCTATGAGTTTTAATTTCTTTTTTAGATCTATGTTGTTGCAAATGAAAGAATTTCCTCCTTTTTTAAAGCTAAATAATTTTTCATTGTATATATACACCACACTTTCTTTATGCATTCATCTATCAAGGTTGCTTCCATATCTTGGCTATTGTGAATAATGCTGCCAATGAACATTGAGAGTACAGATATCTCTTTGAGATAATTATTTTATTTTTTTTGATATATACCCAGAAGTGGGATTACTGGATCATATGGTAGTTCTATTTTTAATTTCTTGAGGAACTCTATACTGTTTTCCATAGTGGCTGTTGCAATTTATATCCCCCCTCCAACAGTGTCCAAGGGTTCCCTTTTTTCCACATCCTCACCAGCAGTTGTTATCTTTTATCTTTTTGATGATGGAAGTCCTAAGATGTGTGAGATGATATCTCATCGTGGTTTTGATTTCCATTTTCCTGATGATTGGTGATGTTGAGCACCTTTTTATGTACCTATGGCCATTTGTATGTCTTCTTTAGAAAAATGTCTACATAGTCAGGTCCTTTGCCCATTTTTACATGGGTTGTTTGTTTTGTTTTGCTTTTTGTTATTGAGTTGTATGACTTCTTTGTATATTTTGGATATTAACCTCTTACCGAACAAGTAGTTTACAAATATTTTCTCTCATTCCATAAGTTGCCTTTTCATTTTGTTAATGGTCTCCCTTGCTGTGCTGAATCTTTTTAGTTTGATGTAGTCCCACTTGTTTCAAGTTTGCTTTGGCTATTCAGAATCTTTTGTGGTTCCATATGTTTTAGTTTTTTTTTTTTATTTCTGTGAAAAATGCCAGTGGAATTTTGCATTAAATCTGTAAATTGCTTTGGGTAGTATGAATATTTAAAAAATATTAATATTTCTAATCCATGAACATGGTATATCTTCCCATTTACTTGTGGCTTCTTCAATTTCTTTTATCAATGTCTGAAGCTTTAAAATTGTCAAAGAAATTCCTAATTATTTCATTATATCTCATTACTTTCTTATACTGACTCATTCCCAAAAGGATTTGTGATGACTTATGGAATGCAGAATGTACACCAAAACAAACACATACACATACACACACACACACACAAATCCCAAATACACAACAACAATGACAATAACAAAACTAAATAAAAAATGATTTCCCAATTGAATTAAGAGAAAAATCAGTGTAAGTAAATTGAAATATTTGAGTAACGTTGGGGTAAAGTAAGATTTAGAAAGTTAGAGTAGGAAAAGCATACCATAAGAACTATATTCTATAAAGATGTATGGTCACAAATTTAGATCTGTTCTGATTAGTTTGCAGGGATCAATATTTGTCCTACAATTCACAGCACAAGTACCATAAAAGCAAAAATTGCTGCTTGAAAGAAGCAAAACTGTTCTTGGTACTGAGACAGCAGAAATTTCTTCTATGAGTCTTTTGAGGAAATAATAAAATTAGTGTTAAGATAAATATCCATTTCATTATCAGAGTTAACACCTGTATTAACTTGAATACAAGAGCTTTGTAGAGGACATTTACAAATACCCTTGTTTTCCCTTGATCTCTGATAATGCCAAGTGTTCCCATGTAACAAACTAAGTAAGTCTGCTATATGGGAACCTCCCTGTAGAGTTACTTCTCTGTATATTTTCCTATAAAGATGAGGGATGTGGCTTCTTGGGAGCACCAGAAGATAAATAGAGAACTTCCCAACATCTAGCCTAGTCCCAGGAGCTCTGGCTGTAGGAGACAGTTCTGACCAGTGCTCTTTCTGCCAGGCCCCAAGGACAGAGATAGTTGGTTACAGTACTGCAGGGGACCTAAGTTGTCCTGGGCAGCAAGCTGTTGCAGACCTCTTCTACTCAAGGAACCTACTTTCCATCTATCTGTTGTTTCTGACATTCTGCTTAGGCCTTGGTTTCCATGAGACCCTGCCCCTCCCCATTCTAATGGTCCTCAAAGCATCTTCTGTGGCTTCTACTTCATGTCATCTGTCTGGACTTATAGTTGTTAGCATGTTGTTCAGCATCAACATCTCCCATGAGCTGTGAGATATAGGCGCTCCTCTCTTCAGTGCTAAGGTCTGAAATGAAATCAGAAACAAATGCTCCCAGCTTCTTGAAGACACTACACTTTTTCACTAGCTGATAATTTCCCTCAAGACTCACCCAAGGCTCAATGTAGATGCAGGAGGGACTGTTTTGCATGTAAACTACCCCTTTCTCCAAAGTTCAGCCAAGACTATCATATCAAACTTAAGGGCTCTGACCTTCTCTTTTTTGGGACAAGGACTATAGCCATGGTTTTCCTCCCATTTGTTTGGAAGTCTTGTACTCTACAGCTTCTGCCACCACCCCAAACTAATTTAGTTATTTCATATCTAAGAAGGCTCATCAAGCCTACATCTCAATAAAACCATAGCTAGCCCACCCCATCTGCCCACCCACGTAGGCCAGGACATGCTCAAATTCAACCAATTAGGCAGTCAATAAATATTTCTTGGATGTCTTCTATATGCCAGGCAAAACAGTGATAAACTGCCTTAGCATCATCCTTAACAGATTATGTTTAAGTAAAACTTTCAATGGATAAACAGATTTGACTCTCCCTGGGACCTCACTAGATGTAGAATTTCAGAATGGAATATTCTTCCACTGTTCCTTCAGTCTCTGATTTAGTCAATTTCACCTGATTGATTTAGTTGGATAGGGTCATATAATGTCTTTTAAAATATTGTGGCAAATATGTCATAGCTTCTTTATGGTAACATTTTTCACTGCTTGTTAACTCTTACTGATGGTGAATTTTTCTATCCAACTCATATCCCTTCTCATTCCTGAGGCCTGTTTCCTTTTGGTCTGGCTCAGTAAATGAGGATGACAACTCAATGCCCTTTACAGAGTGCAGTGGTTAAGAACATGTGTGCACTGTAGCCAGAATTAGAATCCAGGCACTGGGAATGACCTCGGCAGCTTATTCATCTTTACTAAGATTTAGTTTCCTTATGTATAAAATGGGTGAAAATGATTGCACCTCTCTCCCTCATGAAATGAAAGCAGTCAATAAATGATCTCCATTATTATTACTTAATAGCAATCATAGCTACCTAAAACTAATATGGATCTTATAAATCATCTATTTATACACCACTGAGAGCATCTTTTGACATAAATTTTTCTTCAAGCTGAGTAAAAGGTTTCCAAGTGCACTGTGCATACAGACCTGACTACATAAATCGCCTTAAATAGTTCAGGTTGAAGAATATTGGAGACCTAAGTAGGTTAAAAATTAAGCTTGGATTTAGCACCTATTAAAATAATGTTTCCTGACAAAGCTCCAATGAAAATAAAAATAGCTATAGAAGAGTCTTTTACACCAAGCTGATTCATATCCTAGTTAAAAATGATCACAGTGTTTATGCCTGTCATTAAGCTGGTTTCCATTTCAGACAGGGAATGGATTGAATAAGAAATATTTCATCCATCTCTCTTCTCACTTGGCATCACATAGGACATTACAAGGCTGGACAGGGACTGTGCCGGGGGAGTCCCAGAGGAGCAACGGGCTGGCATCTACTCCACCCTAAGGAGTTTAGGGGAGAATCAGTAGGAGTTCAAATGGGAGGTACCAGAGACTAAGGGCTTGGTTATAGAATATTATTGAGGTTAAGGAGCCAAGTATCTTAGTCCGTTTATGCTAAACGGAGGCTGGAAGCTGGGAAGTCCAACATCAAGGCATCAGCAGATTCTGTGTCTGGTGAAGGTCTGTTTCATGGTTCCTAAGACAGCTGTCTTCTCACTCACTATGTCATCACTTAGCAGAAAAAGTGAGGGAGCTCTCTGAGGTCCCTTTTATAAGAGCACTAACACCATTCATTGAGGGCTTCACCCTAATCACGCAATCACCTCCCAATGGCCCCACCTCCAAATACTATCACATTAGAGATCAGGATTTTACGTGTGAATTTTGAGGGCGATACAAACATCCAGTCTATAACACCAAGTCCCTAAGAAAGCAGGCAATCTAATGGGTATCTATGAAGTTGGACAGTTTCAATCAGATTTTTTTTTTTCTTGTTATCAGAGTTTATTCTTAACAATGACATATGTCATCTCAAAGCTATTTTTGTTGGGCTCATATAGGCCCATTGGGTCATGGTTGTGAATGATCTGAAAGGACCACCTACCTCTTGGGAAGGAGGAAATACTTTCAAAAAGGCACTTAAAGTAAGCCAGCAATAATCAGTGTTCATATTCAGTTTAAGAATCAACTGTCAAGAAAAAACTACTAGAATTACAGAATCAGGAGGAACTTCAGTTTTCCTGTCCCTGTAGCATCCTTCAAAAGAAAAATTCAAACATAGCCAGTGTCCAGAAGGCCATTTTGTTGTTCTTCAATTTATTAAAAGATGGGTATTTTCCTATATTGACTTGAAATCTGCTTCCTTGTGACTCTGTACACCCAGTGATTTTTTTTTTTTTTTTTTTTGTGAGTGGAAGGATGTAGATGACTTCTCTGATGCTTGGTAAAAGAACATGCGATGCTTGGAAACATTTTTCATCATATTCTTCTTTCTCTTCATAGCCCACCTGGCATCTCCTGAAAGAACTTTGAAGGTCAAGGACAAGAGGGGATACCATATACTTTATACAAAGTTTGGTATTGATGTCCATTTTCTTTCTGCTTTTTAAAAAAAATACTGATAAAATACACATAACAAGGTTTGCCATTTAACCACTTTTAAGCATAAAGTTCAGTGGTATTATGTACATTCATGTTATTGTACACCATTACCACTACCCATCTCCTGAATTCTTTTTATCTTGCAAAATTGAAACTCTATACCCAACAAACCTACCTCCTCATCCCCCAACCCTGGCTCCTGATAACCATCATTCTACTTTCTGTCTGTATGATTTTGACTATTCTAATACCTCATATAAGTGGAATAAGACAATATTTGTCTTTTTGTGACTAAAATAGCACAATGTTATTTCACTTCGCATAATGTCCTTAATTTTCATCCATTTTATTTATTTCTTTGAGACAGAGAGTGAGAGAGATGGCATCAGAAGGGGCAGGGTCAGAGGGAGAAGCAGACTCTTCACTGAGCGGGGAGCCCAATGTGGAACTCGATCCTGGGACTCTGGGATCATGACCTGAGCTGAAGACAAATGCTTAACTGACCGAGCCACCCAGGCTCCCAGTTTTTATCCATGTTATAACATGCTAGAACTTCCTTTTTAGGATGGAATAATTGTCCACTGTATGTATATAGATCACATTTTGCTTTTGCATATGTGTTTTCTTTTAAATTCCATACCAGAAAAGGAAGAATCAGAGAATTCAAGGTCCAGATAGAACTTCAGAGGATGATCTTTAATGTAGTATAAATATACACATGCAAAAAGCATCAGAAAAATGACACTGATAGAACCACAATGACATACCTGTACACACTTACTAGATTTGTTACAATTTAAAAAGGCTGACATCACCAAATGTTGTTAAATATGTAGACCGGTTGGAACTCTGATATGTTGCTGATAACAATGTAATTTGGCAAAATCCATTTGGAAAACTGTTTAACAGAATCTACTACAGCTGAACATAAAACTTATGGCTCAACAATTCCACTCCTAAGTATAAATGTAATAAATCTGTACATGTGTGCACTAAAAACATTTATGAGCGTGTTCACAGAAGTACTATTCATAATGACCCCAAACTGGAAACTACCACAAGGCCCAACAGTGGAACAGAGGAATAAATTATTGGTATGTTCGTACACTGAAATAATTTATAGCAATGAAAATGAACAAACTGCTGCTCTGTGCAATAGCATGAATGAATCATAATGAATCACAAACATAATGAATCACAAACATAAAGAAGCCAGGTAGAAAAGAGTACATGTTGTATAATTCTATTTACATGAAGGGCAAAAACAGGTGAAACTGGTCTATAGGAATAGAAGCCAAGATACTGGTTAACTTTCAGGAGGTGGGCAGTCCTTGGGAGGGGAGAATGAGGAGGGCTTTTGAGGTTTTGGTAACATTTTATTTGATCTGGATGTTTGCTATGAATGTATGTTTAAATTTGGAAAATTAATTCAACTGTATACTTAAATATGTGCACTTTTCTGTATGTACATTTCTTAGAATAACGACATATGCTTTAAATATGATGACCATGAATTTTAAATACTATGCGTGTTATACATACGTATTCATGGAACATATGCAATTATGCATATATTATGTGAGGGGTAGGATTTTTGAATGTTTGTTTGTGACACTGTATTTACAATGTTATTTGTGCAATAGGTAATTAAAACCAAATAGAGACTATTTATTATACTTATTTGCCTCCCAATGAATCCAAATATCTGAAGGAGATACCTTAGACAAGCTAGCCGTGGTTGTTAACTAGAGCAGAAGATCATGAAAAACATAATAATACCCATTTTTTTTATTTATTTATTTATTTGAGACAGAGAGAATGAGAGACAGAGAGCATGAGAGGGAGGAGGGTCAGAGGGAGAAGCAGACTCCCTGCCGAGCAGGGAGCCCGATGCGGGACTCGATCCCGGGACTCCAGGATCATGACCTGAGCCGAAGGCAGTCGCTTAACCAACTGAGCCACCCAGGCGCCCAATAATACCCATTTTTAATACAAAAAATATATCCATGCTTACTTATGAACTACTGAAAGGAAACCTCTTTTTATCCAAGAATCATAGGACTTGAATTATGGAAAGAGTCTTAGAATTTACTGAATCTACCTCCTTCATTTTGTAGACACATGATCAGAGTTACAGCATCACAGTTTGATGATGGCAGGATCAGGATAGGGAATCAGGTTTCCCAATTCTTTTTTTTCTTTTTTTTTTTTTAAAGATTTTATTTATTTATTCATGAGAGACACAGAGAGAGAAGCAGAGGGAAAAGCAGGCTCCCAAGGAGCAGGGAGCCCGATGTGGGACTCGATCCCAGGACCCTGGGATCATGACCTGAGCCGAAGGCAGACGCTTCACCGTCTGAGCCACCCAAGTGCCCCAGGTTTCCCAATTCTTAGTCCGCTGCTCTTTCAAATCAGCTACAGAGTTGCCTCTGGATTTCTTCAAAGCTGTGACAGAGGCTAGGACAGAGTGCCAAAAAGCCACACTGTGCAGATAGTTTGAGAAAGTTACCAGTTACTAGACTCCTCTGAAATCACACGCTTTGAAAAATAATTTTGCAGTTCTCCTTTTAAGAGGTCGAGTCTCTCCCTGACCCCTTCAACCTGGCTTTAACCATGTGGCTTGCTTTGGCCAATAGAAGGAGGCAGAAAACCATGCTGTACCAGTTGTGAGCTTCAGCCTCCAGAAACTGGGAGCAACTTAGCTTCGTGTCTTGGAAGCCTGCTGGCCATCAAGTCAAGGGGCTCCGGCTTCTTGGAAGATGAAAGACCACGTGGAGCAGAGATGAGTAGTTCTTGCCTCTCACAGATTCAGAGCTGACCATGGATACCATAGCCCAGCCTAGACCAGAACTTCGGACCAACTGTTGGCCTACAGAACTGGGAGTGAAATAAATATGTCTTAAGCCACCAAGTTTTAGGATGGCTTATGGCACATCAAAAGTGAATGGACACGTCACATCAACTGACTGTTTTAAGCTTTGTCTCATTTATCAGTGGCATTGCAAATTGGTGTCCTTTTCTTCCCATTTCAAATGAGAAAACCTCTTAGGATGAAAGACAGAAATTTTAAAGAGGCAAAGGAGATATGGCATCTACAGCCTCTTTTAAATAAGGGCTGGACGCTTGCCCCCTTCCCCGGTAAGACCTACTGGGGACATTTGACATTACATAGCACTCTGATGTCAAATCATTTTTGTTCTCCTCACTCAAGAAAAGAGATCCAAATACTGTACCTTACCTACCACTTTCCCTTTCTCCTTTATCACCCCTCAGGGGTGAGATGGATCGTGCCCCGTCAGAACCCTTTTTATTAGGGTTGCTAGTCATTGTAAAGGAGTGTCCCTGGTGACCGACTCTAGTTGTGGTTCGAAGTTCAACACTCCATCCTCAGAAACACTTGCTGGTTTGGCAAATGCCTTGCAGAGATGTCCTCTGTTCTTGTGGACAAGCAATTGAACTAAGGTATATTTCTTTCAAGAGGAGTAACTATTCATTCTGACCTTTTCCTGCTATTCTGCCCACTCCTAGAGCACTATGTGTGCTCTGATGGGGACCATGGCCCTAAGCCAGAGGGAGGGAAGTCTCACCATATTGTTGTCAGAGTAGATAAGCAGTGGGGCACATGAAAGGGAAGTGCTCCAGGATTTGTGGGCTG
The DNA here is from genome assembly GCF_002201575.2 of Neomonachus schauinslandi. Taxonomy (NCBI): domain Eukaryota; kingdom Metazoa; phylum Chordata; class Mammalia; order Carnivora; family Phocidae; genus Neomonachus; species Neomonachus schauinslandi. The sequence goes on from NC_058403.1 coordinate 139,863,249, forward strand.
CTTAGGCTCAAAGACGCTCTCTTCTGATCCAGCTAACAGGGACGAATGGAAGCATAAAACCCACACTCATTAGTGACTCTCAGGTTCCCAGCACCCTGGTGGGAGGGTGGCTGAGCAACCAGCCAACTTAGTGCTTTGTACTTCTCCTTTAAAACACACTCACATGCACACACATGCACACGACACTGTCTCACTTCAAAGGTATGACAATTTTTAGGAGTAGGGCTGCTGCTATACAAGATTAATGAAAAATGGTTACCTGTGGCTTTGGTTCCTATGCCTTTTCTCCCCCCATCTTCATAGCTTCTTGATTTTATTTCCACTACACAAACCAATACAGAACACCTAATGTGTGTAAGGCAATGTGCTAAGTACTACCATGAGGGCACAAAGGGGGATAATAAAGAGCCTGTAAGGTGGTAAGCATCTATGAAACAGTAGAGCAATATGTCTAAGCAAAGAAATGAATTATAAAAGTTGTTTTTCAAGGAGGAAATGTCAGGGTGAATCAGAATGTGTCTTTGCATGGTAAATCCTTAACTCTGCTGGTATGTAGAGCTAGTATCTCCATTCTCTTCCCAATTATAATGGTTTTTCTCCACACTTATTGCCTGGAAACTTCATTCTCAGCCAGTTAACTCTGACACCAATAGATTGATACAACAGGGTGGGAACTCTCTGGAGCCAGGGTGCCATTGGACTAGATGATGCCCAGAACGAGGAGGAGTGATTAGAACCAGAGGGAGGAAGCAGACGCACCTGCGAGGCCCTGCAGAAGAAGGAAACTTAGAGAAGCAGAATTGCTCACCTGACAGATGCTCTGGAGAGATTAACTGACACTTTCTTTAAAGTTTGCTTTGCTTTTTCCATTCTGCCTTCCACTCAAGTTACTGGCTTCTCTTTCCCGCTAACGGTGTCACAATTGGGCTCTTCTTCAGGAGCTATAACACTCTTTTTTTTTTTTTTTAAGATTTTATTTATTTGACAGAGAGAGACATGGCAAGAGAGGGAACACAAGCAGGGGGAGTGTGAAAGGGAGAAGCAGGTTTCCCGCAGAGCATGGATTCCGATGAGAGGCTCGATCCCAGGACCCTGGGATCATGACCTGAGCCGAAGCCAGACACTTAATGACTGAGCGACTCAGGTGCCCCAGGAGCTATAACGCTCTTGGGATGCTCTCTCCTCTTCTCATTTGCCAAGTTACTTCAGAATCCTCCTGGTAAAAGCTCTGGGACTAACTTAGCCCCCGGTAGATCAGGATAAATTAGAAAAACAGAAGAAAAACACCACACCGATTTTAACATCTCATTTTTCCACCCCATCTTGTCCCTCCCCCACCAAGAAAAGGCTAAATTCCTATTTCTGGTGATCCACTGAAGTTGATTAGAAGGACAATGGGTGGGTGGGCCAGTGGATGCATCTTATGAGAGGAAAGACAAGAAGGTTGAAGGAATCTTGGAAGCTCTGGTGAGGTTCCCCTAAACCTAGAAGGAGATGAGGTATGAGATTAACTGGCACCCTACTCCTGCACTGTGCTCCAGGGAGTTGGGAGAATCTCAGAGGGGAAGAGCTAGCTTGACCATGTTTGCAGTCGCTTCCAGAATTAGCAAAGTTTCCATGCCACAGCTTGGCCCAGCAGCGCTGAGGTGACATGTCTTCTTTGACTTTTTCTAGGGGAACCATGTACAGTATAGTTTTTAGACTAGTCACCTAGTGTGTAGGTGAATGGTGCTCTCTGAAGTTGTTTACCGTAGCAGCCCTATTAGGGACCACCTGGACAATGAGCAATCAGTGGAAACCAGTCCCATGAGCTACTGCTCCAGGCTACCTCAGACACTTGACACTTCCTTATTCCTGGGGTAGTGGTGGTGGGAGTGAGCACTAGTGAGAATCAATTTCTCTACCACCCAGCAGGATGGGTGCTCAAAGGAGGCAAAATCTGATGTATCAAAGCCAAATAATGTAATATTATTTCACCTTCCTTTTAAGTTTTTCAATAGAACAAAATTCAGAACTACCCCATAGGATTTCCTTAATGGGAATTCCAAATAATTCTTTTGTTTGCATTTTGGCTGCTGATTCAGAGCCGGTGCCCATCGGCTAATGACTAACTCAGAGTCATGACCATCCTTTTTCATAGCAACAAAAAAGAAACACAAACTGGGGCGCCTAGGTGGTTCAGTTGGTTAAGCATCTGACTATTGATTTTGGCTCAGGTATTGATCTCAGGGTCCTGGGATCCAGCCCTGCGTGGGGCTCCACACTCAGCCCAGAATCTGCTTGTCCCTCTTCCTCTGCTCCTCCCCCCCCCGCTGGTACTTTCTCTCTCTAAAATAAATAAATAAAATCTTTTTTTAAAAAAAGAAACAAACCATTTGGGGGGAAATGAGGTCTAAGGGCAAAAACATGGATGAAAATTAAACAGTTCTGCTTTCAGAACTGGGTCCACATTTTTTCCTAGGATATCACATACTATTGATGTTGCTACAGCTCACAATTTTCAGATATTCTTTTTTCAAAAAATTAGATACCAAAAACCCAGTTGGAGCCGAGAGTATGAAGAATTTGCCAAGGGCACCATAACTTAGGGTGGGTGTTAAGTAATTACAATCTCTGCAGCAGGAGGAATGGCTACAACGAGGTAGACTTACCATACAATTTGGATTTTAACTTCCTTTTGTAGTTAATCCACATGCCATCTGTTTAACAACTTTCTCCATTTATTTCTGATTAGTTCACCTTCCTAAACACAGAGGGGCAGCACAGATGATATACATTCATCTTTTTGATTTTGTTAAGCACTCAAGCTAGTGATTACGGGATGCCGGTCTGGGTCTCCGCCACCCCCAAGCTATCTGTGCCATCATAATCCTTCAGGTTAGCCTGAAATACACACTTCCTCCTGACTGCCGGTGGGAGGAAAGAGATTTCTGCAAGCAGATGTCCCTGCCCTAGAGGCTGATCGACAAGCCAACAATGAAAACCATTACCCGTGATCCCTGTGTTCTAATGGGGCACAAAAGAGCAGAGGAGAGTGGAGGGGTTTACTGAAGTGAGCAGGAGCTGGGTCTGGCAGATTCTTCTATAACCAGCTTTCTCAAGATTGGTGCTATTGCTGTTTTGAGTGAGATCATTCTTTGACTGGGGACCTGCCCTGTGTATTGCAGAACATTTAACAGCATCCTTGACCTCTACTCACTAGATGTCTGTAAGCAGCCCCTTGACCTAGTTATTTCAACAAAAATGTCTCCAGACATTTCCTGGGGGCAAACTCACCCTCAGTTGAGGATCACTGTTCTATTGCAAGTCTCCCAATCCTGAGATCAGTTGCAAACTATGTTGTAAGCCCCAGTAAAGCCCGGATCAAATTCACAAATAATTCAGTTTTAATGAAGTTCTTGCAAACCAAATATATATTTATTCCTCTAAAAATGTTGCTGGTAGTTGCAGACCAAGGTATTTCTTGAATGGGGCGACAGTGGTGATGTAATAGCTATGGGAATGAGGTGCATGCTGAGATGCCCCATCTCTGATCCAGCCTGCGGTGATTGCCAGAGATGGACCAGCCATGGTGGTGATGCATCCGAGCAAATGCAGGGCTTTGCTTGCTCTCTCTCATTCTGAGGGTTCCTCAAGGTCTGGCCACACCCATCACCCACTGTAGTTTCTCATGAATCCATCACCTGAGTAGCAGCAGAAGTAAGAAAGCCTGAGGTAAAGTTGCTGTTCCACAGCCCAAACAACTCTTGATTTGGCAGAGTCAACTAGAACAGAAAACTTTTTGGCTCCTTCACCTACTTTTGTCCCAATGGGCAGAAAGAACACCACATCTCATGGGACAAATGTGTTTTGCTGATCATTTCAACTGAGGACATCACACAAAGAATATTTAGTGTCTGGCCTTATAGGAGCTAAACTTGATTGGAGATGCTAATTAGAAAAACTGGAATCGAGTGTCTCCCCATTTCTTAAAATTTTTTAAAAATTTTCATTTGTATTTATTCTGCTTTCTCCACTGTCACATACATCCAAAGCATGAACAAATTCAATCTCATTGGAATATCCCAGTCTGCTAGCAAGGCGGTCTTTGGCACCAATAAATAAGATTAGAAAGAAAGCTTAGAGAAGAAAGGGGACTTATACCAAATGATATTTGGGATGATGCCCTTTCCCGAAGACTAAACAAAATAAAAAGACTAAATAAAATGATTCTCAGAGGAGCAGTTGGGTCATTGCTTTGTCTTTGACCTTGACTCCCCCTAGAGCTGTCACTCTTTCCATGCTCCATCTGAAAGGTTCTGTGGAGCCAGGCTTGGATCAGTGGTTCCTAGGCTCGGCTGAGCATTTATTCACCTAGGGAGCTTAGAAGAAATCATTAGGACCACTCTCACAAGTTCTAACACGGTTTTGGGTGTGGGATCAGTGAATATGTATTTTTCAGGATCTCCTCAGGCTATTCTGACATGCAACCACTTTGGACATCTGGAATAGATAGTGATGATGGCCAGGATGAAATCTACCCTGTATGGGACTCTTACTATGCTCCAGGCGTGAGCTAAATACTGTCCATGCATTAGCTCATGTCATCCTCATTACAACCCCCATGACTTAGTTATGGCTTCCATTGGAGAGGGAGAAATTGAGGCTGAAGGGGTTGGATGAGCATTCCAAAACAGGACTGCATCTGAAGCTGGAGTTTTTAACCATTCTGCAAGCTTCCCTCCTTACCCTGTTTTGAACTGTGAGGGGGGACAGGAAGGAAACAGACAGATGAAGGGGAGGAGGTGTCTCTGAGATCATCTGCAATTTCTGTAGAACTCTGACCAGGCTCGCTTCTCAGGGTTAAGGCACAGACAGGCTAGCAGGAGCGTTTGGGTGTAAGCTTGACTGTTGCCTCATCTCAGATAGGGAGCGTTGCAGCTCCACAAACAGGGCATGGGGGCTACAAGAACTGCCAGGGCGGGGTGGGGGGAAGAGGGTTCATAAAAATGATATTTTTACTGAGCACCAGAAAGAACATTTTCGTCTTTAAATATGCAGAGACACTACAGCAAGTATCACAAATTCATTCTGGTGATGCAACCAACAACACTTAATTATCAGCTCCACAAGCAAATTAGGTGAGAAAATTACTTGTCTTTTTATATTTATTTTATTTCTAAAAGAATTCAAAGAAGATAACGATTTAACTACCACAGCATATTACACACAGATTGCTTCTCTCCTTCATCCCCACCCCCTTTTTTAAGCCACAGATGCACCTGTTCTTTTGCTTTGCTATTTGCATGGACCTCCTAGAAGAGTTGTTTAGGTGCCATTTCTTGAGGAATCCATTGGGTGTGTTGGAAAGCTGAGGCAGAGACATCTGTGGGAGGGTTAAGTAGCAGTACAATCCTGAGTGTATCTACCTGTATGTATCTATTTACAACGTCCGCCTGCAGGAGGCTACTTTCCTCAGAGGACTTTGAGCGGCCCCACTCACACTGTTTACCAGAGGTGGCTTTTGGATGCTGTTTGTGCATGTCATGAATGCCAACTTACAATCTCCAAGTTCTCACTCATACTTTCTCTGACCAATGGGACATTGTTTGGGGGTTAAAGAGGCTCACATGGTCTTAGGGAGACCAAAGAATTATTCCCTCATGGTGACAGGTAGGACAAAGTGTCCACGGCTCCACATTAAAGCCACATCCTCCTTCAGTTTCTCACACACCACTTGTCTCTGTTCCAAAGGGATCATTATGAGATACTTCTGGAAGGGAAGCTAGGGGTCTCCTCCTGAATATTCTCTGAAAGCAATGAAGTTTCAGCTATTTTACTAAATATGCTGGGAACAGTTATGAGCTTGGTTTCTTCTTCTAGTTTCCCTGTTATAAACCTCCATGTTCTCCAGTCTGCTCAATTGTGTGGCCACGGAGAGATGCAAGGGATCTGACTTGAAGCCTTCGGGCCCTTCCAAGACAGTAGCCAGCGTTCCCTGTAAATCACTGCTGGCTCTACCAGCAGTTATGTCCTCAGCAATTTTGGTTCTCCAGCTCCAAAAATAGGGACAACTTGGGATTCTAGAGTTTGTCTTGTCTAGTGTTTCCAGAATGAGACAGGCAACACAACCAAGTGTGTTGATCCAGGAGGGGATTGTGAACTGGAGGACACATGCCCCATCTATAGGGGGCGCCGACCTCCACTCTGTTAGACTGTTGTGTGGAAACATGGACCCACGTTGCCAGATCTTTCCATAAAATTTCAACGATCTGATTTTCATCGTAAGTGTCATAATTTTTTAAATATTAGCAAACAAGTCAAGTTTCAGAAAAAAATATTTTGTGGACCAACCAAAACATGTCTACAGGCCAGATATTGTCTGAGGCCCACCATTTTGCAACCTTCTGCTCTAGTTCAATTCCATCCTTCTAAGGATGGTTCTCCCAGAGGGTACCAGTTACTCAGCTAGCCAAGAAAAAGAACCAAGATCTGGTGTCCAAACCATGGGTCAAACATTCTTTCCTTTTTGCTTTACCCTTAATTCTCTTCATTTTTACCAGTTCAAAGATTTGTTTCAACCAGGTGGTAACTGGATACATTCCCTATGCAAAGAACTATGCTAAATGTTTGAAACTACCAGAGAGTTAAACAAAACAACCGCCCTTCCCCCAAAAGATTTGGTACTGCTTCTGAAAAAGGAGATTTAAGATTAATAGTGTCTCCTCAGGGTGCCTGGATGGCTCAGTCGGTTAAGCTTCTGACTCTTGGTTTCAGCTCAGGTCATGATCTCCGGGTCATGAGATCAAGCCCTGGTTGGGGCTCCATGCTCAGCCCAGAGTTTGCTTGAGATTCTCTCTTCCTCTCCCTTTGGCTTTCCCCTCCCCCTCTCTAAAATAAATAAATAAATCTTTAAAAAAAAATAATGCTTTCTCTGTGCCAGGCATTTTATACTCAGCATTTCAAGGAATCTTCAAAAACTGCTATGAGGTCAGCATTGTTCACGATCTTCTTCCAGCTGAGACACTACAGATCAGAGAGATTAAGTAACTTGCCCAGCGTCACACAGCTAGAAAGAAACAAAGCTGAGAGTTAAACCTGGGTCTTACTCCAGTGTCCGTGCTTTTCATTCTTTTTTTTTTTCTTATTGAAAATTGTGAGTGTTCAATAATGAAACATAGAAACATACAGAAATGGTATTATTTAACACTGTTACACGTTCCCATGCTTTCTCTACTAGACCATGCAATAATCAAGGAACCCAAACACAGCATTCAATAATGCATGCAAAAAGAATGATAATCACTGTGTAGAAAATATAATGTAGAGAATATGCAGAGTCGCTGGAGCCACATGGAGGCACGAGAGTAAGGATAAGTTTGGTTAAGGAAAGCTAAATGGAGGAGGTGAGCGTTGAGTTGGGCCTGAATGTGTACAACTGACAAAGACTGGTGTTGGGTTGGGTATTCTCAACTTCTGAACAAATCAGGCAAAGGAAATCTGTTTTGCCTACTCTCTAAATAGAGTTCACGATGACTCAGAAACTAGGGGTGGTGGTGGTGGAAGAGGTTTAAAATCATACAGCTCCCTGAAGCTGGCCTGCTCTCCCAGTAGTGGGGATGAAAGCCCACCTGGATTCCATGACTTTTCCCAGGATCGCAGCGACCCAGACACCCTGGCTCTGAGCGCACCAGGCTTCCCGTGCAGCACCCGTCTCCTTGCTGCATGGCCCCAGCTCTCTCACACTGATTCAAGGCTCAAATTTCTGTCTCGAATTTACTTCATTCCTCTATAAGCATCCAACATTTGACATTTATCATAAAAGGTCTGAGCTATTCGTCTGACAATTAAACATCCTCTGGGGGTATGCTGAAGGCTTGGTATTATGTTTGCGCTTTTATTCTTTCTTGTTGGTAACCCTTCCTTTGCCTCAATGTTCTAAAATACCTCAGTAAAACGTCTGCTTTTCTCTAAACTTGTTTGGACCATGTGAAAGATTGGTTCATGAAGGAAGACCTATTTATTTTATTTTCATTAACACTGCATATGCTACAGTGCCATTTCTGCAGTTTTTCCAGAGTTAGACTCTTGAGATGTAGCTATTAGGATCTTCATTCTCTCTCTCTTTCTCTCTGGCTTACATTTGTAATATAGATATTATATTTTTTCTTTTCTTTCTTTCTTTCTTTCTTTTTTTTTTTTTTTCAGGAAGCATAGTGTCTTTAGTTAATAGCCCCTGATTGCACAGTTTCTAGCTATGATGATCTGACAGTTGGGCAGCCTATCCAAGGACAGCATTGATGAATAATTCCCTGACAAATTGCTGGCAAGGGGAATCGGTGCCTCCATCTTAAATGTGTTACATAGCCTTTTTAAAGAATTCAAGGTGAGTATATTTCTTTATACCAATTACGCACAAAACCAGGTTAAGTTAAGAGATGAATGATAACTATTGAAGATTTGTGGAAAAGCCTGGGAAAGTATATAGGAGTTTTCATTTTGATGGAACTTGCTTTAAATTTTATAATAGGGATCAACAATTGGTTAAGAGATGGTTTAATGAGGAAGTTAGATTTTCAATAGGAAAGACATAATGCATTTTAAAAAACGATTATTTATTTTAGAGAGAGAGAGAAAGAGGGAGTGGGGGGAGGGGCAGAAGGAGAGAGAATCCTCAAACTGACTCCCCACTGAGTGTGGAGTCCTTCGTGGGGCTTGATCCCAGGACCCTGAGATCAGGACCTGAGCTGAAATCAAGAGTCAGCCACTTAACTGACTGAACCACCCAGGTACCCCCATATAATGCATTTTTAATCCAGCTGCCCATGCTTAAGGGAAGCCCAGGTGTTTTAAGGAATGGGAATTGCTGGTGTTTTCCATCTGCTGGTGGGAGCTACCTACTTAAAGACACAATTCTAGGAAGAAATAAACAGCCTCTAGAGGACCAGCCTTGGAAAGGGGCCTAAGTGATGGCAAGTCTCAGATCCACCTTCCTTCATGATGCCATTTTTGGTACACTACAATTAAAGCAATGCTATCCAGTCTTTAGCTGGATGCAAGCTGCATGAAGCTGGACTCTTCCTCAGCTTTGTCTGCTGCTGTACCTCAGGTGCCTAGAGCAGTGCCTGGAACACAGCAGGTTCTCACAGACGCGTGGTGCTTCAAGGAATGAATGCCCGGCGGCCAAGATCAAGAAAGAATTGATAATTTCTGAAATTGAAAACCTTGCTGCCAAGTTTCTTCTTCTGCCAAAGTTATTACTTTTTGCTTTTGCTAAAAAAGTTCCCCCTTCAGCGGTACATAAATTATACATATTCTAAAAAATGTTAATCTTGGTCAGTGTTGCCCATTTTCTATTCTGTTTCCCTAAGACTAAGGACATGATTTGTTCAGCTTACACTATAAAATGCTCACCATAGGATAAAGTGATATGGATGCATAATAAATTCCACTTGGTAATAAAATAATAAAACTAAAATTAAATCCTGACTAAAATGATAAAATTAAGTCCTGATTTAAAAAAATCAGGAAAACCCCAGGACTACCTACAGTAGCAATTATAACTTACTGGCTTATTGTCACCAGTTGTAAGATATTTTCCATGTCATTTATTGCCAAAAATAACTATAGCAAACATTTACTAATTTTTACTGTGCACATACATAGTGCTAAGCATGAATTATATACATATTCAAACTTCACAGCAGCCATTTGGAGGTGAGGAAATGTAGACTCTGAGAGGTTACCTGCCCGATGTCACCTGACTGGAAAGGGCTGCAGTGGGGATTCAGGCTCAGCCAATCTGGCTCCAAAACCCAATTCTAAAAATCAATGCTACACTGCTTTACATATTGCTCAAAGTGGCTAAAATAGGGGCGCCTGGGTGACTCAGTCGGTTAAGCATCTGCCTTTGGCTCAGGTTGTGATCCTGGGGTCCTGGGATCGAGCCCATGTGGGGATCCCTGCTCAGCAGGGAGCCTGCTTCTCCCCTGCCTCTGCCCCCCCCAACGTGTTCCTGCTCTCTCTCTCAAATAAATAAAATCTAAAAAACAAAAAGTGGTTAAAATACAGAAGTTTGTAAATAAAACTTTCATAAATGAGAGCAGAGTCAGGGTTTTTCCTAGATTCTTATCTCTTTCAGTCACATTCCTTTTATTTGCCTTCTTGGGTGGGAGACAAAAGCTGGAAAGACCCTTGGAGTGTGGGAGTGATGTCCCTCTTCTGTGTGTCCATAATTAGCAAGCGCTATTAATATACTATTAAATGTTGTTGCAATTTAAATTCTCGTAGTGCTGCATTGACCTTCCAAGAATGGGAAATGCATCCAGAATGATCCGAGGTCATTTATTCCCTCTAAAATCTGTTTCATCAAAAGAAACATAAATAGCAATCCCCAGAGTCTTAAATAAAACATGTTTTCTGAATTCTCCAGAAGAGGTAACAAAGTGAGAAATCTGCCCTGCAACTCATCGCAAAATAACAAATCTCTTGAGATGTTTCTCTCTTTGAAGATGCCCCAGTCTCTGGGGGAGCTCCTTCCATCCCTGTCCTTCTCTCCCTCAAAATCCTGCCTGACTCTTCCAGACCTTTCTCCTTGGAAATGGCTCCATGGTCTTTTTCACGGAAACCAGCCTTCCTGCTTTTCCCAACATCCTCTGTTCTGTAGCTCCACACCCTCCTCCGTGGTTCTGGGGTGAACCTGGACTTCTCAGAAGGTTGTGCAGGGGAAGAGGCTCATCATTTGCATAATGAGTATATTTTTTTTCCCTCCAAATGTGCATTTTTCCAAAGGATGGTGACGATTGTGTCATACACATCCTGGAGTTAAGTTTGCAAATGATGTATATTTAGATCATCCAATTTTTTAAAAATTACCAAAAAACAAACAGCCTAATATTTGGAGCCATCCTGGCAAAATGTAGCTGGTTTATCTAAAACACCTTTCAGGGGTGCCTGAGGCTCAGTCAGTTAAGCATCAGACTCTTGGTTTTGGCTCAGGTCATGATCTCACAGTTGTGGGATCAAGCCCTGCACTGGGCTCTGTGCCCAGTGCGGAGTCGGCTTCAGATTCTCTGTCCCTCTTCCTCTTGATCAATCTCTCTCAAATAAAATCTTTAAAAAAAAAACCACCTTTCACGTATTTTAGTGTTAAGATGAAAATGTCCTAGTCAAATGTAGACATACCTCTGAGCCTCAACACACATAGTTCATCTTTCCTGCATGCTTTCCCCACCAGCCTCCATAAATGCTCCGTTAAAGACCACAGCTACCTCATCTGCATGTACTAATGAGCAGTATGTGCATTAACAAGTTTATAAACTTTGGTACAGTGTTGATATTTACTTCACTTTATGAGCCCTTGGAATCCAAATCCACCAATAGTCTCACCACTGGTTCCAGAGGGCACCCGTGCAGGTTTGTGGGCATGGCTGTGGATGTCTGCAATCCTGGATTGCCTGAAGGGCTGCAAGACCGAGTCAAGCATGTGGCCTATGTGCCATATGTCAAGGATGATATGTCAACCCGTTACCCATGAAAACCATTCAGGGTTTGTTAGCAAATAGGGGCCTGATAGGAATGGGTGCAAAAGTGCTTCATTGAGTGGGGCTGCTTGATATCGAATCCTAAGGAGGACAGCTTTGGGCAAGCCAGCATTAACTACATTGTATATTCACTTCTAAGTTAAAGGATGTGATTCAAGCAGATGTATCCGAAGCTCTGGAATTGATTCCTCCTATTAAGTGATTTCAAGGGCTTATGACTTTCACAGGTATTTGTTCCAATATTAATGTGTTAAATATACTTTACTTCAGGATGCTTTGTGAGTGCATAGTTTAGTGAGTAGAATTACACACACACACACCCCAACACACACAATCACATAAGTTACCCAAAGGTCCAGATAGATTTTACAGGTCAATTGTGTAATATTTATTAGACTGAAATTACAGTGATGTTTATTTAATACATGATATGTGAATGCATATATATGAATAAATGAATGAATGTAATTGCAGAAAGAGGCTTGATTTTCCAATGCCTTTCAAACTATTATTACATGCTATTTGGTTACTCTTTCAGAGGAAGAGATTGGATTGAGGTCCTCCTTTCCTCATCATTTGAGCTATTTTGAAGGGTTTAAGATAGCAATATTTAATTCATGTATGGGCTAAGAATTCTACTCCATAAGAATCCAACAATGAACTCATATCTCCATTTAGATGTCTCAAAGCAACCCCAAACCAACATGCCCCAAACAAATCCATGATCTTCTCCCAAACTTGGTATTTAGAATTTCCTATCCTAGGGAACTCTAACACCATTCACCCAATTGGATAACCACAGGATGGGGAATCATTTTTTTTTTTAATTTTTTATTTTAAGTAAACTCCACGCCACTTGTGGGGCTTGAACTCACAACCCCGAGATCAAGAGTTGCATGCTCTCCTGACTGAGCCAGCCAGGTACCCCGAGGAGTCATTCTTAGTACTCTGTTTTCTGGTACTCTCAAGTTTCAATCATCACTAAAGACTGCTGATTTTATAATCTAAATAATTCTCCAGTCCAGTGCCTTGTCATCACTACCATGTCCTCCCCAGCCCATCATCTCTTTAGCAGTTCCTTCTCTTGCTCAAGTGAAAAGGCTACTGATGGCCTCTTGCCAATCTCCAGAACCTTGTCTCTCCTAAGCCGACATTTATACCCTTTCTGTGGTCACCTGGCCCTCCTCTCAGACTCGACAATGCATTATGTATCGTGTTCCTTTATGTTCTAGCTCTTTCCACATGCTGACCTTTCTTCCCCACCCACCTCCAGTTATCCCAGTACGTTCCTTTAGCTTTCAGCCAGTATATCACCGCCTCTGGGAAGTCTTCCTTGATCATCTTAGGTTTGGTCAGGCTTGTCAAATACATGTTCCCGGTATCCTGTGATTTTTTCCCTAGTAAAATTATAACATTCTTACTCAGCTATTCAATCCTATGATTATTTGATTAATGCTTGTCTCTCTTTCGGATTTGATCATAATTTTCATGAGGACCCTTCTATCTCCAGTGATAGCACAGAGCTTGGAATGAAGTAACTGTCCTATAAATTTTGCTAATTGTATGGATTAATAAGGAACCATGGGGACCAGACATTATGCAAAACTCTCTGTTAAGGACTTGGACAGACAGAAGGACAATTTAGTGACAGCTTCAGAATTTCACTATCTTGGAAAAGTGGTCTCTAGAGCAGATAACTTCATGAGATAGTATCTCCTATTCTACTGTGTGACAAATCTCTTGAATTCTTTAGATACAGTCACTACATGTTACATCATAAGGTAGATAGGCCAACAGCTGCCTTCGCACATACTCCCCTTTTGTTGGCCAAGTAAGGTCATTGACTTTTCCGTCACAGGAGAAAGATTTCAACAGCCAAATGGCAAATCACTCTGGGTATCCTGGGACAAAGGCAGCCCAGTCCAGGTTTGGGTTGCCAATGGCACAAACATGTGGCATTTCCTTTTCTTTCTGGTGGAGAGTCAGCATCATGCATTATAATTATACTTCTGTAGTTATTCTGAACACTTCACAAAGTACTATGTGTTGAACTTTGCAAAGGATGGGTCATCTCCTCTAAGCTACCTCTCATTGTGGGAATGTTTTCTGAAATATCTCTAAGGATGACTCATCTCTTGTGCAATGTTCACATAAGAACTAAAATTTCTTTCACTGAAATATTCTCCTTTTGGTAGGAAGCCTTATAACATAAATTTAATCCCTCTTTCAAATGACAGCCCTTTAAGTACTATGTTATAAAAACTGTCTCTTGAAGACATTTTTTCCTCTCTCTCTCTTTTTTTTTTTTCAGTCTCTCAGCTAACACCAGATTGGGCTACTTTGAGATTTTTTTTCTGTTCCTATTAACATATGGAGATCACAAATTCTTACATCCTAAATCCAGAGCCCAGTTTCACAACCCTAACTAGTGCTAAAATCTACCTGGCAATCAGTGTTCACCCAGCTCTGTAAATCCTTAGCAATACCATTTAGGCAATTAGATATACACCAAATTTTAGTAGAATTTTATGTGTTAAATATCTTTTGTTTCCTTTCAAGCTATACATTATTTGAAGAGAGGGAATTTGTATCTCACACAGGCATTGCCTTGTTGAAAGCCTATTTATTGAAGGTAAGTAATCAAGGAATATTCATTGCCTCATTGGTTTAGGAATCAGATGTCTCAATTCTAGTCTAATGTTTAGATCTCAACAAGCCTCAATTTCCTCATTTGTGAGAGATGTCAGTTTTCATTTTCAACAACTTCATAAAGCTGTTTTGATGATAGATGTAATGATGGTCTGAATTCCTTAAAAAAAGATTTTAAGAGGTTAATTTCATTTTCTAACACTCCCCCCGTCGTCCCTATGGGGTTGTGATTCAAACTCACAACACTCTTAGCTGCATCCTCTTCGTCTGTCTCTTTGCATCACAGAGGTAAGCTGGGCTGATTGGACTCCTCAAGGACATAAGGACAATAACTCTCAAATTGCAAGACCCAGACTATTGGGGTCATCTGGATTTGGGGAGGACCCTTGGCACTTGCTTGCAGATCCTACCATGGGGATCCAAGTGATGAATTCAGGCTGGGCCTGTGTTTTCTTTTCTCTTGGGGATAAGAGGCCAGATTGGAAAACCAATGTGGAAGGCTAAGTGAAATGATGAGGTGATCTTGGGTGATGGTGTTTGGTGAGGATTAGGAAGAAGGAAGCTAGATTCAATACTGGAGCTTGGCAATCTCCACTTTAGAAGGCTGGGGCTGCCTGCGGGGCTTTTAAATGCTGACAAAGGTCTATCGGGCTCCAGTTGGGGCAGTCTAATGTTTCCTTCTTTTACCTGTTGCTCTGCTTGCATATCAAAGGGATGTTTCTCCGCCAGATTTTGAAAAACAAAATAAATGAATACCAATTGCTCTTCAAGACCAAAAAGCTCTATCCACTTCTCAGAACCGTCAAATAGCTTTAGGAAACAGTTTTTGTTTTTGAAAGAAGCCATCTCATTAGAAGGGTTTTGTAACTGGAAGGAAATACACCGAAATGATAATAGTGCTTGTTGTTTGGCACCTGGGCTGGTGGACGAGGTTTATTTATTTATTTATTTTTCCTGCTTTTACATACTTTCTGAATATTATTCTATCATGACTTTTATAATTTAAGAATAAAAGGAAAGAAAATTCAAAGCCATTTCCCTGAAAGAAAGCCCCTCAAACAGCTACTTATTTTGCCCATTAATTTGTCTGTCTCTCTTCAGTACACAGTGAGCATTTCTATTTCAGCAGAAGACACCAAACTCAATAGCTTTAATTTAATTGTTCTTTTCTCCTTCTTTCCCTATTTCCAACAAGTCTTCCCCTTACCAACATTTAGATTTTCAGCTTAACTGGGTATGTAGGGCTCAGAAATTGCTCAAAGACTGCAAAGTGTAGAGTTCCATTTTTTCCCTCCATTTTAATTTCCTTTAGCAATTTAGCACTTCTTTTCAAATCACACATATAGAAAAAAAACAGAGAAATTTCTTAACACCCCTTTGGCAAATCACATGGAAAGAGCTGCCACTGTTTCTATTTACTGCTTTAGGCAAGTTATATTTCAAGTAAAGAGCTTCATCTCAGGACCAAACAAGAATTTTTTAAAAAGTCCTTTGATTCCTTCAGACAAGATATACTCTGAAAAGCAAAACACAACCTAGAATTGTACACAGTAATATAAGAAGAATGTACGTGCTGAGTATATGTAATGCTAAATATTACACTTCTAACTATTGATCCTTAGAGAAAATACCATGTAAATACAAAGTACACTTTATATCTTTCTTAGTATGTTAGTTTTTACATGAACCAGAATATCAGCTTTTAGTAAAAATGAAATCATAGCTGACTAGATAAGCCTCCAAATCTCCAAGTTTACACTTTCAGCAAAGTATTACATTTGGCAGCTAGCAGTAAGTTAAAAGAAAGGGTGCGATCTCATACTGAGGAAATTCACTCAGTATTAGATGAATATACTTTTTACAATATCCAAACTCTTATAGAGTTTGCTTTTGTTTGGGAGGCAAATTATAATTTATTCAAGGAAGGAAAATATGCAGTCAAGGAAGAACAATTATTATAAAAATAAAGAAAACTTTCCTTGCTAAATTCTGAAGGTTAACAGAAGACGTGAGCAATAAATGCAAATAGCTTGGATTATATGGTTTAGGACATATTTATGCAGTTATTTATAATTTAGAAACTGTGTAAAAATATAATTTAACTTTATGTTAATTTTACTAAAACTTTCCTCTCTTAATTCCAAGCAATTTCTAACTTGCCTTTTTAATGTCATTATATCCCCCAATAACAGTGTCTTCTGCGTATATAGTGATTTGCAATTTTCATGCAGCTTTTTCCCTCTGTTTTTTTTTTTTTTGTATTAATAAGAACATTTTCAATTTGTTCAATGTGAGCTTTGAAGGACAGAGAATATTTCTTCCCTCTCTGTCTTACCTCATTTATTTATTTTCCTCCTTATTAACTTAAAATTACACAATTCAACCTTTCTTTGGTTGTTAAAAGGTGAGCTCAGACTTCTAGGATTTCTTCAGGAAAACTTCCTTTCCTGCCAGTGAAATGATGTTCTTTTATTTCTGAATTCATGGATCGCTTTTAAGAATTTGTATTCAGATCCAAATCAGTGGGAAAACCTCTGGCAAGGGTGGTAGACAACTCTGCCACCTCTTTGTGGGGGAACCTGGAGTACCAGACACTTAGCATTCAAAGCAATGATGGTGGAGGTTGGAGACCAGCCTGGAAAGAAGTGGGAAATACAAGAGAGTCCTAGAGCTTCAAGGAAAGTCCACACACATGTGCACGCACACCACATGCACAGAACAAATGGGGAAAAGATTTCTGGTTTTGTTTTTCATGTAGATTATTTTGCATTAGAAGAATTTCCTGTAAGTATGGAGATTTTTTTGTTTTTTGTTTTTTTATTATTATGTTATGTTAATCACCATACACTAATCATTAGTTTTTGATGTAGTGTTCCATGATTCATTGTTTGCGTATAATACCCAGTGCTCCATGCAGAACGTGCCCTCCTTAATACCCATCACCAGGCCAGCCCATCCCCCCGCCCCCTCCCTTTTTTGTGATGCATTTAAAATATGATTTGCTTGGTCAATATTCTTAAAGAGTAATTGTAATAATTAATGTTTTTTTCGTCAATTAGTATTGGTTGTTTTAAACCAAATCCTCTATGAAGGATTTAAGTTGGAAATGAGATCAACACTTGGTTAGGGCATTTACACTTTTTGAGGGATCAGTTTTCTCATCTCTGCTTATAACCCTGGGAACAATGGGTAGCCTTTCCCCCTACCTTCCTCTGAGCAGTGTTATGGAGATAAAGTAGGATAATACCATTTTTGGTAAAGGTTTAACAGTCTGCCCGATATGTGTATTCTCTTTTCTAAAGGCCTCAGCTGCCCAGCTATATGGGTCCCCTACATTCATGCAACTACTTCCCACCATGAAATGTGAATGGAAGGCAGGGGTGTTACTTGTGCACTAAAAGTTTTAAGAAGTGGGTATGCCTTCTTCTACTGGCCAGAAACAGAGGTCCCGAAGCCCTAGAAGATGATAGAAACTGAAGATGGAGGGAACTTTGGAAACTGAATCAATGCTGGGAAGAGAAGGGTTAAGGTGATCAACTGTTCTGGTTTGCCTGGGACTGAGGGGATTCTTGAAATATGGGACTTTCATTAAACTGGGACTGTCTTGGGCAAGATGGGGTGTATTGGTCACCCTAAGAGTGTACGTTGTCCAGGAACCTCTTCACTGGACTATTATATGAGTGAGAAATAAGCCACTAAAATTTTAAGTTGATTTGTTGCCTTCCACTAGCATTACCCTAACTAGTACGCATTAGAATGACTGCTAAGTGACCTTGTGATGATAGACATGTCCATGAGTGTCAAAGAGTAGGATCCTGGGATCTCATCCTCACAGCTCTGTGATCTGAAGCATGTGCTTGGCTTAATCCTCTAGTTGAAGTAGATTGGTAGTTCTCAAAGTGTGGTAAGGGGGTCCATGGGCTTTCCTAGGATCCTTTCAGGGTGCCCTTGAGGGTAAAGCTTTTTATGATAATACCAGATATTATTGCTTTTTTCACTCTCATTCATTCTCTCAAGAGCGTGTACAGGAGTTTTCTGGAGGCCACACAACACGTGCTTATGCATTCTTTTGTGTTGTTGTTTTTAAGATTTTATTTATTTGAGAGAGGGAGGGAGAGCACAGAGGGAGAGTAAGAGGGAGAAGCAGACTCCCCACTGAGCAGAGAGCCTGATGTGGGACTCGATCTCAGGACCCTGGGATCGTGACCTGAGCTGAAGGCAGCTGCTTACCCAACTGAGCCACCCAGGGGCCCCTGCTTGTGCATTCTTAAGTTTTAAGAATGTCGTTAGTTTAATTTCTAATAAATATCAATAAAAGTAATGTACATAAACAAAAGCTCTTTGAGGTCATTAATGATTTTTAAGAGTGTAAGAACTCTTGAGACCAAAAAGTTTGAGAGCTGCTGAACAGGGCAATCTCTACATTCCTGTGTAACTATAGAGATTTGTGAAGTAATATTTATATATACACAACCTAGTTACAGCATTTTTAAGTTGCCATGCCCTTTGTGTTTTTTCCATCTTGAGTTGTGGTGGAGATTAAAATACTTTGAATCCATTCTTAAAGGCAGAAAAGCATAGAAAGTTCCTGTTTATGTGTCAGAAATTATGCCATTATAATGCCTCCTTATGACATAAGGCAGTGCCATAAACAAATCATAACATAAGAAGAATTAAAGTATATTTTTCCTTCAGAGGAAGGAAGGATATTATATCATTCCAAACAAGTAAATAACCATAATAATATACTTGGGCTCATCCAGGAATTTAGATAAAGAAGCTTGTTACACTTTTTGTTTTTTGCTTATTATACTTCTTTTTAAAAAACTTTTTATTTAAATTCAGTTAGCCAATAGTACATCATTAGTTTCAGATGTAGTATTCAATAATTTATTAGTTGTGTATAACACCCAGTGCTCATCATATCACGTGCCCTACTTAATGCCCATCCCCCACCCACCTCCTGCTTATTATACTTCTGATGGAAGCAAACCAATGCAAATTTGGCCGTGTCTCTCTTGTTTAGAAACGTTCAATTGGTTCTTGTAGGTCCTTGGAATGAAGCCCCAACTTATACAAAGTCCTTCTAGGTCTTCACCCACAAACCCCCACTGCCCCTGCCTCAATTCTGTGTGCTCTTCCTCTACCTTTGACTCTATTCCAGTTTCAATTTAAACAGCTTTATCTCCTGGAAGTCTACCTGATTTATAACTGCAATACACCTGTGCTTCTTACCCCTGAGCAACTCACTTGTAATTCCCTGTTCTGGGATACCCACTGGATCCAAAGATAGAAACCTACTAATCTCTTGTAGGATCATGATTCAGGTGTGACTGGCTCCTGGCAACAAGCCTTGCCTAGCAGCGAGTTTGGATGAGAGACGAGACCTCCTTCTCATGCCACAATGTGGATCTGCACACATATGGCAATATACTGTTCAGTCCATTAAAGAAATGATTCAGAAAAAGGGATTTCCAGATAGCCAAATACAAAATGTTTGCTAAATACACAGAAGTGAAGTCCTCAATCACCTAAGTTCACTGGACACTGGTAAATTTAGAGATGGCCAAGATCTATGATTTACTGAAACACACACACACACACACACACACACACACACACACACACATGCGCGCACGCGCATGACCAGTTCAAAATCCCGGATGCCATTTGAGGAATGTATGGTTGTTTGTTATTTTGACAAATTAGTAAAGTTAATTTAAATTAATTATGACAATGCTTCATAGTATATTTTACAAAAGTAATGAGTCATAGTTTAAAAAGTTCTGGGCTTTTAAGCTTTTCTTGGGAAGAGTTAAAAGAATGCTATTGTTTCTTTCTTTAAGATAACATTGAAATGTCAGAACTTATGGAGTAGTAAATGTGAGAGATGGCTACTTATATATTGTAGGGAATGTATATACTTCTATAATCAAATCTAGTAGAATATTTGAAACAAAAACTCTACAGATCTCTCTTAGCTCATCTTCCAAATGAAGTCTATTGCTGGTGAGTGGAGAAAGGATCCATTTATCTATATTTGCAGCTTTCTGGGTTCAGAGCAGTAATAATGGGAAATGACCTGTTGTCTCTGCTTTCCAGGAACACAGAATCACTTGGGAGCAGAGATGGGGGAGCCTGAATCCCACGTATGCTTCAAGATAGCATACGTTGGGTGCCACAGTACTTCTGGCCAGTGTGGATGGCACTGGCAGGGGAGAGAAGGTAAACTTGAAGGTAAACTGGGATTGTTTCACTATTATATTCCCTGCCCTAGAAGACCACAGGCTCATCAAATATCTGTCTGGTAAAAAATTAAGATCCCTTAAGGTCGTGTTCAGGATCTGGAAAGAATTCATGGAGGAAAAAGCATTTTAGGTGGATTTCTTTTTTTTTTTTAAGATTTTATTTATTTATTTGAGAGAGAGAGAATGAGAGAGAGCACATGAGAGGGGGGAGGGTCAGAGGGAGAAGCAGACTCCCTGCCGAGCAGGGAGCCTGATGCGGGACTCGATCCAGGGACTCCAAGATCATGACCCGAGCCGAAGGCAGTCACTTAACCAACTGGGCCACCCAGGCGCCCTAGGTGGATTTCTTTTAAGTGTTAGGGAATGGGAACTTTCCATTCTGAGACTGCTGAATACGCAAAGGGCTAATGCTTTAATAAAAAATGCTTGAAAAGATGAATGTAGGAGCCTGCCGAATGTTGCTGCATACAGAAATGAGCATGTGATAATAATTAGGATTTAAGTAACGTTTATTATACATCTCCATTCTGCCAGATGTTTTTAAGGACTTAATCTCGTTTGCTCTCCAGAATTGCAGCATTTGTGGTAGACACAGATGCGGAACCCAGTTCTGCGGTCCAAGTGGACCTTCTTCCCAGCTGTGGAGGGTGTGGTCAGCACATAGTCTCTGCTGAGCTGCAGAGAGTCACCTGGCCCCTAATCAGCCCTTTGCTGGTTAAGCCCACATCCAGCGACTGAATGAAGTAGGGCTCTAAGAGGCAGGTCAGTTGGGCCCAAAGTGGAATGATGTAGCCGGGTTCTGTTGGTTCCAGAGCTTCCATAGTAGTGGGGCTTTGGTCCTCCATTGCAGCTGGGCTTTCATAGCACTTTGGATTCTCCCTCTGTCTAATCCCACTCCCCTCCCTTTCCATCCCAGGTCACAGACTCCTCACAAACATCTCACTGGCTTTCAGGGCCTGCTTCTAGAGAACCTAATCTGCAAGACTACTAATCTCCCATGTTGACTGGCTGGAAACTGGGGTTCTGAGAAGCAGCACATCTCCCCAAAGCCACACAGCTAGTGAATAGCGTCTGACTTCCAGTGGAGGGCTCTTTCTAGAACCCCACACTCGTTATAGAGACCAACAGTATTTAGCCAAAGCTACCTTCTTGCTCCTGCCTCAGCAGAAGGATGTCAACAGCGATTACTCCATTGTTGGCCCAGATACACATTTGCTATCAGGAAAGCTCTGGGTCATCTGTGGCCTCCTGAGGAAGACAAAGCGCAGGGTCAACTGGGCCTGTCCTTGGCTTGGCTACTGCTAACCATCTTTCAAGTCTCAGCTAAATCACAGCTAAGTTTCTTGGTTACAAGCTTTCCTAATATCCCTCCTGGCATCACCAATAATTTTCTTTCTCCCATCTGTGTGATTCACTAGGCTGTAACTCCAGGAAGTCATCGATCACCGCTAACTTCCCAGCACTGAGCACAGGGCCTAGTATATAGTAGGAGCTCAATTTACATTTGTTGAAGGTATGAGTTAAGTGTGTATGATAAATACTTGGTATTTACCTCCATCAATACTAGTTTCTGTTCTTTTTTAGTTACTCGACTATATGACATATACACACAAAAAGATCATTGTATTATGGCAATGTTAATTATTATTACTATTGTTTTAGGCTCTCAGCATGCCTTAGATCATTTCCAGTGACCTAATAGGCCAAATAGGCCAAAGGCAATTCTGATGTCTTCCAGGAATGGAGATTCCATGAACTTTCTCAGATGCCTGTCCTAATGTCTGGGAATGTCTTAGAGCTGATGTCTATCATTTTATCCACCTAACTACTGGATTTGTAAACACCTTTAAAACCAAAGCCATGGGTGACATCCTTTGACCTCGTTAAAGCCTGAAAATCTTCCTTTTGTGAAACGTGTCAAAGTTATGAACTATTAAAGAGATGTTCTCTTTAACATTTGCCCTGCAAACTCATACAAACAGAGAAACAGACACAGGCATTTCTTTTCTTTTTTTTTTTAAGTCAGGTTTGTTGGGGTACAATTTACATAGAGTAAAATTCACTCTTTTTTTCCCCTCCTTAATGTCCATACCTCATCTCCCCACATCCCTCCCCTCAGCAACCCTCAGTTTGTTTTCTATGATTAAGAGTCTCTTCTGGTTTGCCTCCCACTCCGATTTTGTCTTGTTTTATTTTTTCCTCTCTTTGCCTATGATCCTCTGTTTTGTTTCTTAAATTCCACGTATCAGTGAGATCATATGATAATTGTCTTTCTCTGATTGACTTATTTCACTTAACATAATACCCTCTAGTTCCATCCACAGCATTGCAAATGGCAAGATTTCAGGATTTTTTTTTGATGGCTGAGTAATATTCCATTGTGTGTGTGTGTGTGTGTGTGTGTGTGTGTGTGTATACCACATCTTCTTTATCCACTCACCTGTTGATGGACATCTGGGCTCTTTCCATGGTTTGGCTATTGTAGATATTGCTGCTATAAACATTGGGGTGCAGGTGCCCCTCAGGATCACTACATTTGTATCTTTGGGTGCAATTGCTGGGTCATAGGGTAGCTCTATTTTCAAATTTTGAGGAACCTCCATACTGTTTTCCAGAGTGGCTGCACCAGCTTGCATTCCCACCAACAGTGTAGGAGGGTTCCCCTTTCTCTGCATCCCTGCCAACATCTGTTGTTTCCTGTCTTGTTAATTTTAGCCATTCTGACTGGTGTGAGGTGGTATCTCATTGCGGTTTTCCCCCCCCTTTTTTTTTATTATGTTATGTTAATCACCATACATTACATCATTAGTTTTTGATGTAGTGTTCCATGAGTCATTGTTTGCGTGTAACACCCAGTGCTCCATTCAGTACGTGCCCTCTTTAATACCCATCACCAGGCTCTCATTGTGGTTTTGATTTGTATTTCCCTGTTGCTGAGACTCAGGCATTTCTAACATGGGTCACTTCTCAGAGAGGTTGTTCCCATTTCACTGTATAGAAATGGTGATTTTTTGTAGATTCCAATTATGCAAACTCTTTAGCTTTTATCTTATCAGATCAGCCTGACCTTTTATTAAGCAAAACTGTATTCTTCAATATGAAGTTAATATATTGACGACATAGAGAATTTTGAGGAGGGAAAAAACAAGGCAAAATGTCACATATTCAGCCATCTTACATGTTTGCATTTGAGGTGAAATTTCTATCTGTTAAAGGCTTTTTCTTCCAGAGTTGCTCTGAATCCAAACTTACCCCAATACTGCACATTTATGAACTTGGAATTAGAAAACACAGGCTTGAGGTTCTGTTGCTTAATCATTGTGTGTACTTCTGCAGCTTACTTAAGCTCTCTGAGTCCAGTTTTCTCCTTAGGAAAATAGAGGTGGTGATTCCTGTTAGTGACCTAGTAGAAATGGAGGGAGGGATGTATTGGGGGATCAAGCAAGATAGGGCAAAGCCTCTTTTAACCTCTAACTCTTAGATAAACATAAGTTAATATTACTACTGGTCTTTTTCTGGACTTTTTCTGAACCCTATGTTTGCAGCAGATACTGTTGGTCCCACCTATATATCCCGGCCTTACTTACCATTGTGGTACCCAGAGGCCTTTCTCCAACGGCCAGTGTTTTGCATCTTTTTTTGTCCAAGGGCTTAATCTGGCAGCCAGTCCCTGGTATATCCCATAAGATGAGTTAATACCAGAGAATCGTCACCCCCAGGTTAGGCTACAACCAATGACTGACAGGAATTGATCTATATCCTGGTTTCCCTGCCTCTTGGGTGGGATCACTCAGAGGATCCCAGGGTCTTAGCATCTACACTGGAGCTCAGAATTTCCCCAGTGGTATTAAGCTCCAGGGGGCCACAGTGATAACTAGCTCAATTACACAGCACTTTCTGGCTCCTTGAATCATTTACTGGCTTCCTTACTTTGTCTGACTCACTTCTCCACTCTCTAACTGGTATTTACTGGGATTACCACCCAAATAAACTACTTGTATTTGAATTCTTGTCTTAGGGTCTGCTTCTGAGGGTACCCCAAACTAAGCCAGGGTTTGTATAAATCACAATTGTTTCAGATGGAAGTGACATACATTCAATTTAACTCAACCTAGCTTAGAACAAAATAAAGGAAAAAATGTCAGTTCATTGACTCATATGAGGCAATGTCCAAAGGTCATGAATCCTCTTTAAGGATGGCTGGATCCACAGAACTTGATGACCTGTCCTCTCTCATTTTCTCTGTCTCTTTCTCACCACTGTTGCCCTTGATGTAGTAGCTTATTTTCAGACAGAGAAATGGTGCCCATGAGGCTACTCGCAGCTAACACTGCCTCTACAGCACGCGGTACCTGGGAAAGTAAAACTTTTCTTCCACATTTGTGTCAGTTCCAGAGAAGGTCTCATGCTGATAGAATTGGGGCACATGCTGCGTTCTAGAACAATCGCTATGTCCAGGAAGTTGAGGCATCGAAGAAGGGGACAACTCTAGTGGGACTCTACAGAACAAGGAGGAGTGGATATGACTTCAAAAGGATGTGGGCAGCAACAAGCATTTCACAATTCTGGTGTTTCCATGTATTTTCTTGATGACACAGTACCTTTTTGGACTTTTTTACCCCAACAGGAGCACTTGGAAATAATATAGTATAAGAGTAGGACCAGTGACTCCTGTTGCAGGTTCAGAACTGATGGCTCAGATGTCACCTATAATGAAGGAAAAGGAAAAGAATATATTCGTTAGGCAGTACAAAAAAAAATAGTTATTTGTCAAAAGCACATTGGTTATGTTCTAAATTCCATGCTAAATATTTTATACACACGATTCTACCTAAATGCCAGAGGCAAACTCTGTGACTAGGCACAAGTATGAGTTGGATTTTCATTTTACAAATGAAAAAATTAAAGCTCAGGAAGGTAAATGACTTGCTTAAGGTCTTGAGCTCATAAGCGGCAGAGACAACAATTACAACCAGTCTGGTGTGGTTCAGACTGTGCCTGATGCTTTGGAAACACTGCTTTGGTTGGACCTATACTATTGCTTTGCTCTTAAAATCCTTTGCAGCATTTAGACACAGTTAAAACACACACACACACCCTGATTGAATTCCAGGGACAGATTAACTTCTTTCAAATGTTACACTTAAGGTTGGAGACTTTTTGGTCCAGTTTCCTTTTGATACAAAACTTGTAAGAAACTTACACCCAGAGCTATTTGGCCTACAAAAATCTTTTTCTTTTCTTTTCTTTTTTCTTTCTTTCTTTCTTTCTTTTTTGAGAGAAAGAGCATGTGAGCTGGGAGGAGGGGACACAGAAAGAGGGAGAGAGAATCTTTTATTCTAAAGATTTATTTATTTGAGGGAGAGAGAGAGAGAAAGAGAGAAAGAGAGAGAGAGAGCAGGGGGGGAGGAGAGAGAGAGAGAGACAAGTGGACTCCCTGATGAGCATGGAGCCGGATGCCGGGCTCAATTCCAGGACCCTGAGATATTGATCTTAGCTGAAATCAGGAGTTGGAAGCTTTACTGATATTTGTAGGCACCCCTACAAATATCTTTTTATTTAACAATAGCATAATCAGACCAGGTTGCTATATTGATTGTCCTTTTCCAGTTGACCTAATGAAGTCCTTTGACTGAGTAGGCATTAGACAGATCAGACTGATAAGAACAGAATTAGCTTATGGAATTTCTTCATTAGTTCTCCAGGACCACCTCTCTTATGGGGCTATAGGCTGCAGCTCTAAATATTTTGTATTTGGTAAAAATAAAATAAAATAGAACTGTATTTGTATTCCTTTTAGACATTTTGCAATCTTGTTATTATTTCAAGATGTAAGAGGTAATTGGGGTATAAATCTAATTATCTCCATCATCAGTTCACAAATGAATTACCCATATAGTTGAAAGTGCTAAATGTTCTCACTGGTTTGGCAAATATGTATTAATCTCCTACTGTATGCAGCAGCATCTATGCTAGGTGCTGGGGACACAGCAGTGACCCAGACAGAAACAAAATACCCCACAAATAAATACATAATAGTAAATTATGATAAGAATCTTGAGAAAGTTAAACAGGCAGACTCTATGAATCAGGCTCCAGTGTGTGAAACAGAAGTAACTCTGGGTATTTTAAGAAGGATATAGATTAATACAAGGAATTCAGTGTTTATAAAAATCATTGCAAGGGCTGAAGAAGCAGTTTAATCCTGAGTCTTCAGGACTATCTTCCAGAATACTGCAGAATTGTCCCATCAGGGGAGCCACTGCAATGGAACTCTGCCAGAACCAAGAACTCCCTGCCACCCATATAGATCCCCTATTGAAACTGCCCCTGAACACCGAGGAAGCTACTGAATGGACACCCAAGACCATGGCTCATGATTTAGGAAGCCAGCTCCAGATGACCACTCATGCCATTTTATTCTCTACTTCCTCACTGTCAGGAATCTGAAAACTGGGGCGCTACAGAGAAACCTCATGATTTTAGCTTGGTGCACCCAGTAGAAACTGCCAGGCAAATCTAATCAGCATCCAGAACCTAGGCTGCAAGGGATTCTGCACTGTAGTTAGCAACATTTTATCCTCTCCAAGTAGGAGGAGGGTGGAGTGGACACTGAGCGAGTCAATCTGGAGTATCCAGCATAAAATACTGATATAGTTTGGGGACTAGGAAAGGTTTCTTTGAAGAAGCAACATTTCAGCTGAGATTAAAAATGAGCAGGAGGAGGAGCACCTGGGTGGCTCAGTTGGTTAGGCATCTGCCTTTGGCTGAGGTCATGATCCCAGGGTCCTGGGATCCAGTCCCATGTCGGGCTCCCTGCTCAGCGGGGACCCTGCTTCTCCCTCTGCCTGCTGCTCCCCCCTGCTTGTGGGCTCTCTCTCTCTCCCTCAAATAAATAAATAAAATCTTTAAAAGAAAAGAAAATGAGCAGGTGGAAAGCAGTCAAGGAGTGAGATGAGCCCCACACAGAAAGAATAAGAGGGAAGACCTTGTGCTAGGAAGGCTCTTGCTGAGCTTGAGGAGCCAGACAGCGGTGTGGGGGAACAGAATGAGTCAGGAAGGAGTGGTACAAGGCTGGGGAGCTAGTAAAGGCCGGCTCATGTAAGGCTTTCTTGATCCCATTAAACACTGAGGATTTCATTCTGTGATGGAAGCCATCGGACCATTTAAACAGAGGAAGAAATCAATCAGCTTTATATTTATGAAGGCTACTCTAGCTGGTGTGCAGAAAACCGTTATAGATGGCAGGAGTAGGATTGGGGCTAGTGCAATAGGTATAGTGAGGAGACTGTGGTTTGCATATGAGGGTGTTGTCAGCGGAGGTGGTGGAGAGAAACAGAGCTGACGGGACCCGGTGGGAAATGGCTGTAGCGTAGGTGAGGGTAAAAGAGAAAAGAATCTAAGTATGACTCCATCTGAACAGCCGGATGGGATGTTTATACCATTTAGTGCAACAGGTGAGATGGGTAGAGCAAGTTTAGGGAAATATCAGGATCAGTGTTGCACGTGCCTTTGGAACAGCCAACGGTAGACTTCAAGCCCGTCTACAGATGCACACATGCCTAGACAGTGGTCGGTTGGAAAATGCAATCTACAAAGAAGTAAGGGTGTTCAGATTCCAAATGAACAAACAAAACCAATGTCGAGTCCTATTTTTCACTATTAATTAACTCTTAGCTCAATGGAATTACACATATTGAAGGACTACAGAGAGATACTCCTGGAAATATAATCACAATTCAAAAGAGATTCCTCCATTTTTAAAATATATCAGCAAATATAATCACGGCTGCCTTTGAGGTGCAAGCTTCAGGATGTTTCCGACGTGCTTTGGTTCGGTGGTTAACACTTATGACTGACTTGCTGTATGTACTACTTATTTGTCTTGTTTATTACTTGTTTTTTTTTTTAAAGATTTTATTTATTTATTTGAGAGAGAGAGAGAGAATGAGAGAGAACGTGTACATGAGAGGGGGGAGGGTCAGAGGGAGAAGCAGACTCCCTGCCGAGCAGGGAGCCCGATGCGGGACTCGATCCCAGGACTCCAGGATCATGACCTGAGCCGAAGGCAGTCGCTTAACCGACTGAGCCACCCAGGCGCCCCTTGTTTATTACTTGTTTATTGTCCTCCATTTAAACATGTTAGTTCAAAGATCATGGCCATTTTTATCTGATTTTTTTAAATGCCACATTCCCTGTATCTAGGAAATACTTAGTATCTAGTAGGCACTCCCTATATTCGTTGAAAGAATGATTGAATAAGCAAATGTGAAATTTAGTGTCAAGAGAAGCTATTTGTGTGTGTGTTTTTGTTTTTGTTTTAGAGAGAGCACACACGTGCAAAGGCACAAGTGCGTGTGGCAGAGGGAGGAGGAGAATCTCAAGCAGGCTCCATATCCAGTGCAGGGCCTTCCTGGGGCTCGATCTCACCACCCCGAGATCATGACCTGAGCCAAAACCAAGAGTTGGACGCTTAACCGACTGAGCCACCCAGGCACCCCAAGAGAAGGTGTTTGAACTGCCAGTCAAGTATACACAAGAATAAGAGTATGTGACTCTTAAATTTTAATTTTACTAAATCCTATGGAAGAATATTTCTTTCACAAAATGAATTGAGGCTGAGTCATCATTAGTCATATAAACTTTGATTTAGAATTGATGCATCTTGGGGCACCTGGGTGGCTCAGTCGTTAAGCGTCTGCCTTCGGCTCAGGTCATGATCCCAGGGTCCTGGGATTGAGCCCCACATCGGGCTCCCTGCTCAGCGGGAAGCCTGCTTCTCCCTCTCCCACTCCCCCTGCTTGTGTTCCTTCTCTCGCTGTATCTCTCTCTGTCAAATAAATAAATAAAATCTAAAAAAAAAAAAAAAAAAGAATTGATGCCTCTTAGTTGAAAAAAAAAGACTGGCAAGAAATATATCAAAATTGAGAGTGTATCTCTGGATGGTGATATATTTCTTTTTACTTTTGTATAGTTTACAAAATTTTGATAATAAAGATGAATTACTTGCAGAAAGAAAAAAAACTAAAAATGGTAGAAAACTATTGTGTTGTGAAATTTGTTAAAAACCAGTATCCTGCTAATTATATCAGAAGATATGAGTTAGAAGTACAAGATCTATGATGACATACTTTGGCACAAATGAAATCAAGTAAACTATATTTTCCCCTGATTTTGGTAAAAATACTGAAAATATATATATTGAATAAATGACATACTGATCTTCTCTATTCTAGTAATAAACAATTCATGGTATCCCTTCCACATACAGATTTCTGACCACAAGTCCAATTATTGAAAGAGCTTTGATTATAAGATCTTTAAGGTGTCTGCGTCTCTCTCATTCTCTGTGACCCCACATTGGTCTCTAATACCTGTGTCATAGGATTGTAAAACCAAATCAGATAATACATGAAAAGGCACTCTCTAAATTACAAAGCCCCGCATGTGTTGGTTGAAAGAACATCTTCCAGGACCTGGCCCCCCTGTAGGTGGCCATTTTCAACTTGGAGGGAGCAGCGTGGGACCTTTACTTACTTAAGTTAAATGTAATAAGGTAATACCTCTTGAGTCTCGTCCCTGTGTTGTGAGGCATCTATAGGGCTCAGTTTAAACAGCCGAGTTTCCAGCCCTATAATATACGAGTCTGTGCCAAGGGGGTAAAACGTGATAGAAAGCTTTTCTGGGGGTCTTCTCCAACATGGGTCTGAGGGAGGCATTTCCTTACAAGGCCACTAACATGGGACAATCCCCAGTTGAGAGAACCAGAATAAGAGGCCCCTGGGTGGCTCAGTTGGTTAAGTATCTGCCTTCGACTCAGGTCATGGTCCCAGGGTCCTGGTATCGAGCCCCGCATCGGGCTCCCTGCTCAGCGGGGAGTCTGCTTCTCCCTCTCCCTCTGCATCTGCCCCCTGCTTGTGCTCTCTCTCTTTCTCAAATAAATAAATAAATAAATCTTTAAAGAAAAAAAAAAAGAGAACCAGGATAAGTTTACTTCTTCTGGAATGACACTAGCTGGAGTTCAGTAGAGAGTGCTGCCACCCCAAGTTATTGAGATCATGGAGCTCTAGGGGAATTTGGTAGCTTGTCCATACTGTATGGCCTTATATTAATAAAAGAGTGGAAGCTGAGGGTATTCCAGCATCATAAATATATATTATCTTTTGTTATTAAAATACTTATTTTTATTAAAATTAAATATTACTTATGGTTATTATATTATTACTAGTATTTCTCTCTATTAGAGATTATTTTATTCTTTTGCTGATCAGTATTTTTCAATTTCCCATGTCATACCTCGTAATAGAAAAGCAAAAGCTTCAGGCAAGTTACCTAGAAAACATTTAGAAAGTACAAGCAAGTAAAAGGAAGAAGACTAAAGTGACTTGTAATTCTACTACACAGAGGTAAGCGCGGTTGATATTTTGGGATCCAACCTTCCAGTACATAGAATTCCTTAACTAAAAATGGGATCATACTCTGTATGTCTTAATCACCCAGTTCTTTTGCTTGTGAAAAGAATCCCTTAGGAATAAATGTTCTTCGGACATACCATTTCAACAACTGCATATTCTGAGGCTTTTCATGCATATTAATGAGCCAGAAAAGTTGGCTGCACCTGCAGCCTGGCCAGCAGGGTCCCGGCCCCTCCCCCAGCACTGCTGGTGAGTACAGCCACTGGAAAATCTTGGTCAGTAGTGGGATCATTGCTACTTTAACTGGCAGTTCTCTAATTGCTAATAAGGTTATTAAGGCTCCCCCCCGCCCCCCCTACGGAAGAGTCTTTGGACAATTGCCTTTGCCAGGATCGTTTGAAAGTTGGACAGCAGTAAAGCAACGGGAGTGACATCTACATGGGGGAAAGTTTGCATATGTAAAGATTTAATGTTCAAGTCACTCTATCTCATGTGTACTCACTAAATCCCTCTCCTTATCCACTGACAAATATTTACTGATGGTCTGCTATATGACAAGCCCCATTCTAGATGCCAGTGATATAACAGTGAGTGAAATTGGCAAAGTCCGCGGTACACACATTCTAAAGGGAGAACCACACAAAGCAATGTGTGATTATGTGATGGCAGAGTATAGAACAGAGGATGGGGCTGAGAGTGGTGGAGTGGAAGGGGAGGGGCTTTATAGTAGAGAGGATCAAAGACGGCCTCTTTGATGAGATGATATTTGAGTTGGGACCTAGCTGGAGCAAGGAGTAAGTGAGCCGTGCACGTGTTTGGGGAAGAGCATTCCGGAGAGGGAGCAGAGAGTGCAAAGTTCCTGAGGCAGGAGTGTGCCTTTCTTGATGAGGAATGGCTGGAGCAGAAAGAGGGATGGGGACAGTGCTACAAGGTGAGATTGGAGAGGTGGAGGGGCCAGTTCACGTGGAGGTTGGAGGCCCTGGCCAGGAAGAATTACGGATTTATTCAGAAAGAGCTCAGAGAGGAGGCCAAGAGATCAGCAGGAAGTTGTTGCAGTGACGCCCGCCGAGCGCTCAGTAGTACATGCGGATACAAGCCATTTCTCCCAGACAGGCCTGCCCTGCTCTGCCAAGCTCAGCTGTTGCCCATCTCCTGTACTACCCAATTTCTCTCCTTCTGTGGCCAGCGCAGGTGAAGTGGGTGTCTTATGAGGTCTGTTGGGTGCTAAAAAGTCTGTGTGACAGGCAATCAAAATACTAAGAGTGACAAGGCAGGATCAGTGGGTGTCACCCTCAGAAGTCAATTTGACAAGCCTTGGTCTAGCACTTACAGGGTTGAGAAGAACATGCTGGTAACTCTAGAGAAAAAGCAAAGTAGAGGCACCAGAGACTTCAATAAAATGACTAAAAAAGAAGTGGCAGACACGAATGCGTTGAGTGTACTAAATCACTCCATATTTAATCTCTGCATGAGGTACCTGGAAATCTATAAATGACAGCAAGAAGCAACTTGACAAGCTGCTTTGTGTTTCACTTGCTAGTTACACACTAGTTGGAAGTTTTTCTCATATCTGAAATGCCACTTTTGAATACAAAAACTTAAGCAGAGTACTTTCAAATTCCCAAGTTTGGTCCTCTGTTCAGAGACCAGATTGGTGGGCTGCCAAGTGGAAGGGCTAGGAGGGACCAGGACCATGGGGCAGCACCAATTGCCTTCAGAGCCTGACCCAGTGCCCCCACTTAGAGGGCATCACAGAAGAACCTCATAGAGAGAACACAGGGGACACACAAGAGGCTAGATATTCTTATGGGGTGACGTAGTGGCCATTGTCTCAGCCTCTCAGTTAGGGGTGACGTTCAGTGCAGAAGCTCCCTTCACTGTCCAGGCATATTTCCAAGAAACCCTCCTGACCATCTCGGCTCACATTCATCTCCCTTCTTGGGTCTTTGTGGATATCTGGATAGCACTATTTATTTAGTGCTTAACTGTTCTAGAATGAAAACTTCATGAGGCCAATGACTGCCTTGCTCACTCCTATACCCCCAGTGTGGGAAACTGTGTGGGACCCAGTAGACACTCAATAATTATTAAATGGATAAATTTTACATTTTTTAGGGGTCCATATAATATTCTCGTAAGCTTAGTGAGGATGAGATCAGATCTGGCTTCTTGTCATCTTTGTCCTCTTCCTTACTTCTCTTCCTGTCTCACTGTAGCAGACCTCAACTGTGGCTTGCCCATATGAACTTGGCCCGCTCCGAAGTCAGTGACAGACAGTTCCTGTCCACGGTGGTGCTTCTGTTGGCTTTCCATCACAGGAGAGTGCTTGGTCCCCATGCTCTGGAAGTTCTCCAAAGAGTTAAATCACCCAAGTGTGATCCTCTATCTGTGAAGGGTGGAAACTGGTAGACAACTATCCCATTCCTTGCTTCCTGGAGAAATCAGTCTGGGGGGCATCCTACCGTCTCCAGAAGCTTCTGGGGAACTGAGCCCCGTTGCCCACACTGGCTCTCCACCCATTAATCCTCTGTGGTTTTCCTCTGTTCCCTATCTCAGGTCCCTCCTTACTCTGTTTCCTGGGACCACCTCTTACATCCCAAAAGAACTGCTCACACCCAAATCCTCACAACAGAGGCTGCTTTGGGGGAATCCAAACTAAGTCAATCACAGGGTTCCTGTGAAAACGGGGCAAGCTGAGGCAAGCCAGGCATTCGGCACAGTGTTTGCCTCCCATAAATGTTCCACAATCCCTTAGCTGCTGTTGTTTCTCCTGTTGAGGGGGCCCATAAAATACTTGTGCATTAATCTTGGAGGTGGAATTTTTAGGAAGAATCAAGGCAGAGACCAAAGGGCATCCACAGCAATATTAACATCACTAACAGTGGCAATAGATGAGGAGGGATAGAAGCAAAGGTCAATGACAAAGCCAGGGAAAATGGTGCAATATCCAAGGTGTTAGCCTGTGTGGTACCAAGTGCACTGGAAGAGTTACGGCTTCACCCCAGGACTGATGTTCAAGAGAGTTGAAGTGGGCCTCACAGCTAGCCAGAGTAAGGATATTTACAATGGGATGGCAAGGGCCCTATGAAGACAAACCTGAGAGGAAGGGCCAAAAATCTGGCTTCCTTTGAAAGGACAGGCAGATTCAGTAGGTCAAGGTAGGGAGAAACCAAGTGGTCTACTTTCTGGAGAGTATGGGGAGGGAAATGGGAAGCTAACAGAGTAGGCGGAGCTGGACTCCCAAGGATCAGAATATCAGCCAAAGTTAAAGTCGAGAGAACTCTGCACCCAGAGGAGAAGTGTTTCAATCTTCACCTTGTTTGATACTGTCTGTTAACAGCTATGTGAGTGGCACTTGTGTTAACTAGCTCCGAAAGAGTTTTGACCCCACAGGGGGATTTGCTCATTAACTGTAAGCAGTGGCAGGCCATTGGAACCGCACCATATTATCCACAAAGGGAAGCGGGGTGAGCGGCCTTTCCAGACTAGGGCTTGTGTCTGACGGCAGTAGAAGGGTCAAGACCAGAAGCCCCCTCCAGGCACAGGGCCCCGCTCACTTTTGGAGTCCCAGTGCCTCTCGTTGTATCTGGCCCAAGAGGAGATGGTCAATAAACCCATGGAGAGGGAGGGAAAAGAGAAAACTGTGGCATCAGGGGAGGAAGGGAGGAGAAGAAGAAATTAGTGAGTCCTCAGTAAGTGCTGCTCTCTGGTTTGGCTGAGTAGTACCAGCTTGGCACTGTCCCCTCCGCCCTGCTGGCTGGGACCAAGACAGACCAGAGGTCCTCACTGATGTGGTTTCGTGCTAAACCACCATGCTGATGTACAGCTCACCCCGACATGGGGCATGCTGCCCGATTATCTGCAATTTTATTTATTTTTATTTTTTTAAAGTTTTTATTTCAATTGCAGTTAAACATACAGTGGAATATCAGTTTCAGATGTGCAATACAGCAACTCAGCACTTCCACACATCGCCCTGTGCTCATCACAAGTGCATGATTTAATCCGCGTTCCTTATTTCACCCGTCCCCCCATCCGCATCCCTTCTGGTAACCATCAGTTGTGCTCTACAGTTAAGAGTCTGTTCCTTGGTTTGCCTCTCTCTCTCTCTTCTTTCTTTCCCATTTGCTCATTTGTTTTCTTAAATTCTACAGATGAGTGAAATCATATGGTATTTGTCTTTCTCTGACTGACTTCTTTCACTTAGCATTTATACTCTCTAGCTCCATCTATGTCATTGTAAATGTCAGTATTCCATCATATATGCCACATCTTCTTTATCCATTCATCAGTTGATAGACATGTGGGCTGTTTCCACAATTTGGCTATTGTAGACAATGCTGCTATGAACACTGGGGGTGCATGTATCCCTTTGAATTAGTATTTTTGTATCTTTGAGTAAATATCCAATAGTGTAATTATCAGATCCTAGGGTAGTTTATTTTTAGCTTTTTGAGCGAACTGCATACTGTTTTCCAGAGTGGCTGCACCAGTTTGCATTCCTACCAACAGTGTAGGAGGATTCTCCTTTCTCCACATCCCTGCCAACACTTGTTTCTTGTGGTTTTTATTTTAGCTACTCTGACAGGTGTGAGGTGATACCTCATTATAGTTTTGATTTGCATTTCCCCGTCTCATTTGCTTTTTACGGAAGATGTGATTGCCCATTTGTAGGGTACATATAAGGTAGGATGGGAAAGAAAAATGCTGATGTTCTTATCAGTATGGAGGGAAGCCAATGGCCGCACTGATCAAATCATAAAGCACTGAGTGATGGAGCACAGGCAGGTGGGGACAGCTGGGAAAGAAAGAGATCTAAGAGTTTGGAGCCCGTCTGACTCCCAGGAGAAGCTAGCCTACCACTCACCTTGGTCCCCTGTTTCCTCAGTGAGCTGCTATTAGTGAAAGTGCAGACACCTAAGGTGTTAACAAAGCTATAACAGGTTATTAGTTATTCTCTGCTTATTTATTTATTTATTTGCGAGAAAGAGAGAGAGAGAGCACACATCAACAGGGAGGGGCAGAGGGGAAGGAAGAAAGAATCTGAAGCAGATTCCGCACTGAGTACGGAGCCTGATGTGGGGCTCGATCCCACGACCTCGCGATCACGACTGAGCCAAACCAAGAGTCAGGCAATTAACCCCCTGAGCCACCCAGGCGCCCCTACTTTGATTCTTGAGCTGACTAAATTTCTTTATGAAATTTAACCAAAAGCCTATTATCTCCTGATTGGTGTCCCATCTGAATGGGTGCCAGGGGCAAGAGAGTCGTTCCCAGGACCCTCTTGACTCCTACAAAAGTTCATGGGCACAAAACAGAAACTAAAACCATTGATGTCCAACTCACATTTGTCCATTAACAAGATGTGTGGCTGGGACAGTCATAGCTTCCGTGAGACTGGGTGATCAGGTTGTAGGATCTCTGTCATTTCATCTCAGTCTGCTATCCTGTGATTCAGAATACATAGTTGAGACGCTAATTAGGTGTAAGATGCTGGGGGAGATTATACAGTTAAGGCTTTTGCTGTGTTACCTGGCTTTGAAAAGCTTCACATTGTCTCTTCCTGAATGATTTCAAATTTTAGCACTTGCAGTAAGTGAGCTGTTAAATAATCCGTCAATAAACTTTGTTTATGATCCTTTAGCCACAGTCATTTTAATTC
Source organism: Neomonachus schauinslandi (assembly GCF_002201575.2). Taxonomy (NCBI): domain Eukaryota; kingdom Metazoa; phylum Chordata; class Mammalia; order Carnivora; family Phocidae; genus Neomonachus; species Neomonachus schauinslandi. The sequence goes on from NC_058403.1 coordinate 139,899,745, forward strand.
CCTTTTTACATTTCTGTTCATAGAATCCTGTTAAAGAAAGACATTTCCCATGGAAAGATATACCAATATTCTCCTGCGGAATTTTCTATTAGTTTTCTGATTTTATTTATTTTTAATTTTTTAAAGCAGTTTTTTTTTTTTTTATTTGAGAGAGAGCATGAGCTGAGTGAGGGGCAGAGGGAGGAGCAGACTCCTCACTGAGCAGGGAGCCCGACATGGGGCTCGATCTTGGTACTCTGGGATCATGCCCTGAACCGAAGGCAGACGCTTAATCCACTGAGCCACCCAGGCCCTAGTTTTCTGATTTTTAAAGATGGAAATCTTCAATACATCTAAAATTTATTTTTGCAAATGGTGTGAGTCAGGAAATGTACCCCCTGGCCAGACTGACCTGTTATTTCTTGGCTGTTGGATTCTTTACTGATTTGAAATGCCATTTTTATTTTATACTAAATTCTCATAAAAACATGATCTTCTTAATGAATTCTCTCCTCTGTTCCATTGATCCGTTTACCTATTCTTGCCTCTGTGAAGTTGTTAGCAGATAATGTCAGTGCTCCTCCCAGATCCCCTTGGGTCCCTTTTTGGTATTTGTTTCAGAGTACTTTGGAGAGAGGGCTTTGTGAGTTTGAGCTTTCTTCAGCTTGCATGTTCAGCTCTTTCTGGGGGGCTGCCTTCAGCTCCCTTTGTCTTCACCAAAGGAGATCTACAGGTGTGCCCCCAACCCCAGTAACCAATGACTGACAAGTGCGAGTATATGAAAACCCATTTTTCTTGCCTTGGAGTAGGGAGCCCTTCATCAATAAATCACTTGCACACAAAATACTCATCTCAGGGTCTGCTTTGGGGAAACTCAGTCTAAGGCAGTCTTTTCACCATCCAGGCAGATCACTCCACCAGTTGAGAAGAACCATCTTCCACCAGTCACCCACTGAATTGAGAAAGCTGTCAATATGGCATCCTTTACAACTTCCCATCAGAAGGGCTTTCAGGTATTAAGTAAAATTAAGTAAACTCTGAGCTCCTGGTGGTGTCTTCCCGTCAATGCAATGAACAATGGCTTTTGTATTTTTAAATACAGTTCCTAAAGAACATAAAGCTTTTAATTTCTCAGAAATTATATAGCAGATCCTAGAAATAACGTCCCTGGATAGTCAGTGGACATCATTTAAGATAGCGAAGATGGTATTTGATTACTTTTAAACTTTCAACTTAAAAAAGAAAAGGTGTCACATGTACTTGGTGAGAAATTAAACAGAAGAGTTTAATAAGACAAATGAAAATTGTCTTTCTGTATTCTTCCTAAAATTTTTAGCAATATTTAAGATTTAATAATTCATGAAATTTATTGTTTTATTATTTGCTATATGTCAGGCACTATTTACTCCTTTCTCTAAGCTAGTTGTGCTATAAAATTATTTTCCTGTATCTTTTTTTTTTAAAGACTTATTTATTCATTTTAGAGGGAGTGCAGTGGCAGAGGGAGGGGGAGAGAGAGAATCCCCAAGCAACTCCCTGCTGTGTGTGCAGAGCCCAAAGCAGGGCTGGATCCCAGGACCCTGAGATGGTGACCTGTGCCAAAAGCAAGACTGAACTGCCCAGGTGCCCCTCACATATCTTTTTCAACTTAATATCTCATGCACATTTTCCCATTCTAGTTCATGAAAATTCCTCCTCATTTTGTTTGATGGCTGCACCATAATTATTTTTATTCTGTTCTATAATATTTATTTCCATAGTGAGGTTTATCCTTGCTTCACTAGGTTCAAAATTATGACAGATTTTTTTTTTAAGATTTCATTTATTTATTTGACAGAGAGAGAGAGAGGAGGCACAAGCAGAGGGAGTGGCAGCAAGGGAGAGGGAGAAATAGGCTCCCTGCTCAGCAGGGAGCCTGATGTGGGGCTCGATCCCAGGACCCCGGGATCATGACCTGAGTCGAAAGCAGATGCTTAACTGACTGAGCCACCCAGGTGCCCCCAAAATTATGACAAACTCTTTAAAGCAACTCTTTCCCTTCCTAGTTTTATTAATTTGAGTCATTTGTTAGCTGGGTTTTGTCATCAAATAATTTTTGCACACTTGAGAAATTCTCTTGCTTTAATTTTATTTTTATTTATTTATTTTAAAGATTTTATTTATTTATTTATTTTATTTGACAGAGAGAGAGACAACGAGAAAGGGAGCACAAGCAGGGGGAGTGGGAGAGGGAGAAGCAGGCTTCGTGCAGAGCTGTGGGCCTGATGTGGGGCTCGATCCCAGGACGCTGGGATCATGACCTGAGCTGAAGGCAGATGCTGAACAACTGAGCCACCCAGGAGCCCACTTTAATTTTAAATGACAACATTTTGGGAATTCTGGAGGAAGTTTGATTTTTCTCTCTTATAGTCCATCACTTATTTTTATACATGCTCTCATGGCAATTTTTTTTTTTTTTTGAGGAAGCACGCAGACACAGGAGCAAGTGGGGGGGTAGGGGTGGGGCAGAGGGAGAGGGAGAGAGAGACTCTTAAGCATGCTCCATACCTGGTGCAGAGCCTGTGGTGGAGCCCACCTGGAGGCTTGATCTTATGACCCTGAGATAATGACCTGAGCCGAAACTTAGAGTCAGTCGCTGAACCCACTGAGCCACCCAGGTGCCCTGGCAATTTTTAAAAATATGAATGACTGCAACAGTCTATGTTTGTCTCTCCCTCCCTATCTCCCGGTTTTTTTTTTGTTTCCTTGGTTTTTGGTATTCAGTTTCCTGAAATTTCTTGTCTCTTAGTATGTATAGAGTTAGGTCTCCCATTGTTTGGGGAAGAACTTCTTTTATATTATTTATTTCAATGTTATTAGTTACAGTCTTGTTTTTATGTAACAAATTATATGTATGTGTGATCATTGTGATCTGTCTTCCACATCTGTTACCTTTCATCTCCTTAATCATTTTTAACCTCTTTGTCATTTTTTTTTTTCTCTGCATTATCTTTGATCATTTGAATGCTTTCCTCCATGACTGGGACTTTGTTTTGACTAAATTCCATTTTTTCCCTTGGTGTTTCAAATTATGTTTTTTGGTTCTTAGTGGGTTTTCTTAGATTTTAGGAGGCATGCGTAAATTACTATGAAGTAGGGCTCTCTGTTTTCAAAGCCTGATATGAAGTTGTACTTTGTCTAAGTGTCAATGGTGTGTGTATGCATATAATGGATATATATTTATATACTTATATATATTCATATATTTATATATATTTACACATACGTATATGTATGAATATATACATACTTTGTTTTTTCTTTGACTTTGTTCAATTTATTAGACTAGATTTTTGGTGTATGATCTGGCTTTACTCTACCATTATAACTTAGAAGTTGTTGACTTTTATTCTTGATTAAAGAAACATTTTTGGCAAAGGTTTTCCTCTGAGATGTCTTGTTCTTATCTAAAAATGTAGCCGCCTTTAGCAGCATAGTACAAAGGACATCAGTTTGAATTATGGATCTCTTTCAGAAAACCAACAAAGCAAAAGTGGACTTCTATTCCATAATTCCTGAAGAATGAACTAAGGGCATTTTGAAGTGCTATAAATCATGCCTTAAAATTTGCAGGAATGGGCTGAATAAATCCAGTGGGTTTTTTTATCCAATTCTGCCATGTGTAGGTTGGTTATTACCTCTGGCAAACAAATGTATTCATTGATAAATCTGACAAAAATGGGAAAAAATAAAATTAGAATTTGCTGACCATGAAAAACCTTAAACTAATTCTATTTGTTTTGCAGCATCAATTATCAAAGATAAGAAAATTATACTTATGATGACAATGACTTTCAGTATTTCATATAAGAAAGGATCTGTTAAGACTACCACATGGGATGAAGATTTCAAACTTTAGTTATGTACTTCAAAGTCTCCAACCCAGTTGTTATTATTGTGTTAGTGATGAGAAACAGGATTCCAAACAGTATTCCCACTTCTTTCTCCTCCTCACCACTGTCCTTTCTTTCCACATCACACTCCAGGCCCAGAGGGGTCCACCATCTTTCACTGTATGTGACTGATTTTCTTTTGCACATCATGTTCTTCAACAGGATTGAATTAGAGGTTATTTTTGAGGGGATTTTTTAATACTTGAAAGTAATATTTCCATAGGTTAATAGCAATCTGACTTTTTAAAAGTTTTAAAGAAATCTTCGCTTGGTCTCCACACTTCACCTCCTCATAACCTTTTCCCCTTTGCAAAAGCCTATGTGAAATACTGAATTGTGAGAAACTCCCACTAGCAACCCACATATTTTCCCTCCAAATGGGCTTCTTATCTTTTGAGGCAGTTTTTCACATGGTTTTGTCTTTCACACTTTTGGTCATCTGTCATGTTTTGTTTATTAGAACAGGTGGAGATTTAGTTCTATCTTTCCAAAGCCTGTAAAATGGAGAGGGTAAGATGTAAGACTTTGCTTCAAAGAAACTAAGGAGATGGAATGAAGTCTTAGACCTATAAAGGAATTTGTAGCTTGAAGCTAGTTTCCCTTAGGCTGTCTTGACCTCTTTGATGAGGTCAGGTTTTTTTGTTTAGGGTAGGGATCTCTGCAGGAACCAATGCTGTGTCCAAGAGAAGGATCCATCTTTTCTTGATCTTTTGAGGGCAGTTCATCCAGAGTCTAGTGTGGTATAATTTAGTCGTGTCTTACCGTGAACCTACTAAAGATCCATGTCATTAAAACTCTCTAGGACTGAGGGGGTGCCTGACTAGCTCAGTTGGTAGAGCATGCAACTCTTGATCTCAGGGTCATGAGTTCAAGCCCCACATTGGGCGTGGAGCCTACTTAAAACACACACACACACACACACACAGAACCCCCAAACTCTCTAGGAGAGAGAGTTAATTAAATTGTTTAAAAAATTAAATTAATTTAATTTTTAATTCAAGCTATACACTGTGTAACAACTAAAATGGGAGACTGAATCCCACCACTCCTACCCCTAAAGTGCACAAAGTATCCTGCAACTTTGGGTGCTTGAGGACCAGCATATGAATGGCAGCAGAAAATTAATATTTGCTATATAGATGGTAGCTCAGATAGGGCAGTGCTGCCCCAAACTATGGCCAGTGGGGGCTGTGATACCCAATTCTGGAGGGTGTGATGGTGCTCAGCAGAAGGAGAGTAGTTGGGGAAAAGGCAGACTTCAGATATCATATGGTAACTGAGCCCATGTGGGAATCCTCCTGGGTTTGCAGTAACATAGGGAAGGGATTTTACAGGGACCTGTGATATGTATTAGCAGGAGCTGGTAGGGAGGGGAATGAGGAAAAGGAACCAGCAAACATTCATTACCATATCTTCTGAAAATAACATTTTTAAGATAAGATATTATTAATACATCCATCTCTGCTGTTAGTAAAAATGTAATGGTGTAAGGAAAAGGTTGATGGAATTGGGTGCAGAGACTTTGGTGCTTCTGGTTATCTTTTTAGTAAAAATTTTGTCACCCAATTAACAAATAATTCATATTCTCAACATAAAGATAATAATGAAAGAGTCTTACACTCCTGTGGAAGCCTATCCTTTTCAAAGGCTTCCCCACACATACTTCTCAGTCACAACAGTCCAACAAGGTGGACAGACCATGGGTTATTTCTATTTTGATAGGAGCAAACCAGACTTCAGAGGATATGGAAGTATTCCCAAGGGTGACACAACTAAAAATTGGAGGGACTAATACTTTAAACCCAGGTCTTTGAACTCCAAGATCACTAATCTTTATACCAAATCATGCTCATTATAATGGTTTTCCATACCAAAATAGCTTGCATTAATTTTTATAAATTCATATGAAATATAATAGTAGGCTAGTCCAATTTCTCCAATTTTCATTTGATAATGATACTTTATAGTAATGCAGCACACAATTTTCAAAGTGCTTTCAAGTTTTAAATAGCCTGAAGAAATTAACAGGAAAGTTATTACTATCTGTACTTGACTTAGAAGAAAACTAAGGGACAAGGAAATTAAATGACTTGCCTAAAATCCTCTGACTCCCTATACACTCATTACTTGAGTAGAGTGCTTCTTAAAACTCTTTGAACCATTAAATAAGTAATCTTTATAAATATACTTAAGGCCACAATCGCACACTTACTGTCATGTTTTTTAATTTAATTCATTCTTTTTCTTCCTTCACACGCTTCACACATTGTCCTGGGTTCTCTTTCTAAGGCATTTTTGGTAAACCCTGAGCCAAAGTTGCTTCCATCTGAATTGAATAGTGCAATGACTTCTGTGGAACCAAAATGAGATCATCTTCAAAAGCCACAGGTGTGTCTCCCTCTTTACCTCCCTCCCAATCCTAGCCTTCTTTAAAAAAAAAAGAGCAAGACTGTTGTCAAAAATGGCACCTTTTAAATTGGCAGTATATTAGAAAAACAAAACTTTTTTTTGAAAATAATTGAGGCTGATGGATATCGGAGGTGTTGCCCTGCTGTGCTACCTGACAGGTGCTAAGCACCTGGCAGAGACTGACTTTTGGTATCTGCCAGCCTCCTCAGTACAGCTGCTAGGCTTGCACCTTCATCAAAGAAGACACAAATGAGGAGTTTACAGATTCTGGGGAAGAAAAAAATGGCCTTCTTTTGTTCCTTCCTATAGTAGTCAGGAAGATCTGCCATTGCCTGGGTGGCTCAGTTGGTTGGCAGTGGCTGCCTTCGGCTCAGGTCATGATCCTGGAGTCCCGGGATTGAGTCCCACATCGGGCTCCCTGCTCAGCGGGGGGTCTGCTTCTCCCTTTGACCCTCTCGTGCTCTCTGTCTCTCATTCTCTCTCTCAAATAAATAAATAAAATCTTAAAAAAAAAAATTTAAATTTTTTCTCAAGTTGAGGTGCCTGGGTGGCTCAGTTGGTTAAGCGTCTGCCTTCAGCTTGGGTCATGATCCCAGGGTCCTGGGACTAAGCCCCACATCAGGCTCCTTGCTCACCAGGGAGCCTGCTTCTCCCTCTCCCTTTCCCACTCCCCCTGCTTGTGCTCTCTTTCTCTCTCTCTCTCCCTGTCAAATAAATAAATAAAATCTTAAAAAAATTTTTTTAATTAAAAAAATAAAATTTTTTTCAAGTCAACTGGTAGAATCTACCACCTCTAGCACTGTCTGCAGCACCCCCCCCCCCCAGAACCCTATTTTCCTTCCCCTTCAGGATTAAAAACCAGAATGCTTGGATCTCACTTACAGAAAGAGGCTTATCAAATTCTTGGTTGAAGATAAGTATTTGGTAGAGAATTAAAGGGTATTTTTAAAAATCGATTCTACTTTTCTGTTTTACTGCTTCATGCCGAAAGTCAATGTGATTCAAAGATTAGCTAAAAATTTGGGAAGAAATGACAGCATAAGTCCCCCCCATTTGAATCACATCATTACAGTGCTGATGACTTGGCCATGGTTGCGAGAGATTTCCAGTGTGTGGAGGCTTAATCCCCAAAATCGTGAAATGAGAATATGGAGAGGATAGTGGTAATGTGGAGATAATAATTAAGATGTGATAGCTCTTTGTACTCTCCTTGAACTAATATCATCCTTCCACTTCTAAGGCGAAGAGCCTCAGTGTATGTAGCACCTGCCCAGTCAAGGAACAGCTGTTGGGTGTGTAGAATAACTGGGAGGGGGCATCCTTTTTTTTTTTTTTAAGATTTTATTTATTTATTTGAGAGAGAGAGAATGAGAGAGAGCACATGAGAGGGGGGAGGGTCAGAGGGAGAAGCAGACTCCCCGCCGAGCAGGGAGCCCGATGCGGGACTCGATCCAGGGACTCCAGGATCATGACCTGAGCCGAAGGCAGTCGCTTAACCGACTGAGCCACCCAGGCGCCCTGGGAGGGGGCATCTTAATGTTAGGCGGTATTTATTTCTACTGGCAATCTCTTCTTTTTACTTGTACTTGGGAAGTGGTTAGGCTAGTGGGGAGTAAGAAACAAGACTACTTAACCAGAATGATCAAATTAAAAGACCTTTCTGTGAAATAATTATAGATGTGACTCTTCTATCAGTCTTGACCATTTGGTTGACCAGACATCAGTTTTTACTGCCTTTCCCGTTGCCTTACATTTTTTTTTAAAGATTTATTTATTTACTTTAGCCAGAGAGAGAAAGAGCAGTGTGCACAGCAGGGGGAGGGACAGCGGGAGAGGGAGAGAAATACTCAAGGAAACTCCCCGCTCAGTGCAGAGCCTCCCTGCTTAGTGCAGAGCCTGATGTGGCTCTCAATCCCAGGGCCCCAAGATCATGACCTTCAAAAATCAAGAGTCAGACATCTTCTGACTGACCCACCCAGGTGCCCCACCTTACATTTCCCCCCCTCCGCTCGCCTTACATTTTTTAATGCTAAGAATCCATGGTGTTTCGAACAATTCCACTTCCACTTAGACTATTTGATTGGCCACTGAGAAATAGTTTGGTATGTGACTAAATATGATATAACATGAACATTTCAGTAATATAGCTGGGTAAGAAATAGGAAATGAATGATAACATAGTGTAGATTCTGGAGGTGACCACCAGACTTTCAATCCTGATTCTACCATTTCTGGCTATGGTCTTAAGCAGGTTACTTCAGTTACCTCACCTTAAAAATGGAGATAAGAACTGTACCTATCTTACTGGGTTATTGTGATGATTAAATAAAATAACATCTATAAAGTTCTTAGCACAGTGGCTGGTAAACACTGTGTGCTCAACAAAATTTACATGCAATTATTATGAGTAGTTTTACCATTTTGCTAGACTACAAGGTCCAGACTCTCCAATTCCATATGATTTCTGATGACTCCTTTTCTTTTGCCATATACCCACCTTACAGCCAATCAATAGTTAAATTATTTAAATGCCATGTTCTCAATCCCTCTCATGGCCTTTTATCTCCTTTTCCAGTGCCTCCTCTGAAACGCAGCTCACCATACCCTTCCTCTCAGGCTACAGATGTATTTTCTAATTGCCTTTGGCATCCTTTCTCCGTTCTCCAGTCTATTTCATACATTACTGCCAGCTACAGCTCTGAACACATCCCTTCCTTCCAAAGATTTCCTATGGGGACATTTTTTTTTTTTAACAATGGATTACTTCCATATTTAAGATCTGCGCTCATAGACCTTGTGGTAGATTCAATTATTGGTCCCAATTCTTCACTCCCCTGTAATGGGATTATATATCCATACATTTGCTTTTATAACTTTACAATGCTTTCCCACTGCAGGTGGAATTATCTTCCCTATACCATGTGACTTGCTCTGGCAATGAACAATGAGTAAATGTCATAGGAGCAAAGGCCTTACATACATTTTTCAAGGTTTGACTTGGCTCTTATATTCTGGATCTGCCATGAGAAAAGCATGTCCTGAATTCCTGCTGCCCTGTTAGCTATGGCCCCAGTATGAGCATACATGAAGACCCAAGCTCAAACCATAGTCTGGATCCAAGGCACCTGATGCACAGTGGACTTAAGCTAACTGGCCAAGCCCAATCTAGATCAGCCAAAACTCAGCTGAGCTATAGACTTATGAGCATGAAAATAAATGCTTGTTGATGTGTACCATTGCATTTTGGGGTGGTTTACTATACTTCATTATTGTGCTGGTATCTGACTAGTACAGACAGACTACTTTTCCAGCTTCACATCTGACTATAGTCTTATGAATAGGCTATAGTCCAGCTGATTATGACAGCTTGATGATATCCTGGTCCTTCTTCCTGTCTTCATACGAATATACACATATGTATAACTAGCTAGTATTCATTGGCACTGGGCTAAATAATCATGGGTGATCTGTTTGTAATCCTCTTGAATCTCAAGTCAGGCTGCCATGTCATTCATGGCCTTGAATTTTTTAGTTTACCTTCTCATATATGTGTAGTTTGACCTCAGAACTGGTGGGACAGATCTAGCCCTTTGGTAAAGGTTTAATGTTATTAAAGGGCCTATATGTTCCAGAACTCTGACTGGATTTTATATACAATGTTCATCCATGAGGTAGAGATTATTTTCCCCATTTTCTAGAAAGGGGAAGGTAAGGCTTAGAGAAGTTATGTAACTTGTTCAAAATGTAAGCAGTAGAGTTGGAGCTGAAATTCACTTTTGTTCTGACTCTCAATACGATGCTTTTTGGCTACGCCATCTTATCTTTTGCATGACACAAAATTATTAGGTAATTGACTTATTGACCATGTAAGTGACATTAACAATAATTTTGTTTAAGTATGATGAATATATGAATATTCAGTGAATAAAGTGCCACAACTTAGTGATTTTATTAAAGAAATAGTATTTACAAATTTAAATTCCAAACGTTTTTTTAAAAATTTTATTAAGTAAACTCTACCCCCAACATGAGGCTCAAACTCATGACCTCAAGATCAAGAGCTGCATTTTCTACTGACTGAGCCAGCCAGGCACCCCGGGATTCCAAACCTTAAACAGCTCATGCCATCTCTTGAGGCCTGCTCTGAATATTGCCAATGTTTATTTCTTTAAGTTCTATAGAAGTCAGAAGGAAACCACAGAACAGCCACCCCAGGATAGCACAGAGAGTCTGACCTAAGCCCACAAAAGCCAAAAGTAGCAAGGTTGGAGTTGAAAGCTTGGCTTGACACTTTGTCTCCAACTCACGCCCTGGCACCTTTGGGCTTTGTCTTTTTTTAACAGCAGAGTGCCAGCCTCGAATTTTTAAACCTTAACTCTGAATTTCTTGACTCAGGGTGTTTAAGATAGACTTTGCATGTTACTATTTTGAAGCAGCTGTTTGTCAGAGCTGGGGAGGAGGGAGGGAATCAAAGCAGTTTAAGAGGAGGTGCTTGTCTTAGAATTGAGGTTGCTGAGCTATCAGATTCCAGCAAAGTTTTTGACTTGGAAGCTGAACAGCCTCACTCTAAAGCAGGATTTCTCAATCTCGGTGCCATTGACTTGAGGGGTTGGATGATTCTTTGTTGTGAGCGGCAGTCTTGTGCATTATAGGATATTTAGCAGCATCCTGGTCTCTGCCCATCAGATGCCAGTAGCACCTGTTCTCCAGATGTGACTATAAAAAATGTCTACAGATATTGCCAAATGTCCCCTGGGGGTAAACTCACCCCGATTGAGAACTGCTGCCCTAAATGAATAAGACTGAGATCATGATAGCCTTTTAAACTCAGAAAGGAAAAATAAAGGGATGACAGATAAACTTATCTAGAGAAATTATCCTAATAACAATTAGGTGAAATAATGGGGGAGAGGAAATTTCACTTTAAAAAAATGTCTTACTTTGTATTATATATATATCTCAGGAAAGAAAAAGTCAGATGAAGGAGCCAGTCAAAGCATAGGCTAATAAAGCAAACAGTGTGGAGAGTAAATTAACAGTAAAACCTGAAGGGGAGCAAAATATACAACCCCAAAGTATGCCTCACTGGCATATTGATTGTTCTAAACTGGTTATTTTTAAGAAACAGGTGAAGCTCTGAAAACTGAGAAGTTAACCCTTTTGTAAGAGACATTTACATTTATAAGGGAAATCTCCATTTGTAAGGATGTCTCCCAGGCTGTACCAGGAAGAGGGAGATGACTCAGTCTCTAGAAACTCTTATCAGTGGAGAAGGGCAGAGACTTAAATCTGCATAATAATCATACTGTTAGTTGCTGTGCTTTACCTGAAAACCTCCCATAACTGGCTCCTCACCCCTGAAACATCATTTGTCTTTAGCAGATGTTACATAAGGTGATGATTTGGGCCATATTAGGAGGTTACTCAATTTTCCTGGGTATATTCTATGTATACAGGAGGTATATAGGTTATTAAACTTTTGTTTGGGTTTCTCCTGTTAATCTGTCTTTTTATTACACGGGTGTCTCAGCCAAGAATCTAGAAGGGTAGAGGGAAAATTATTTTTCTTCCTCCATGGGTTCCATGTGCTCAGAGCCAAAAAAATTGAGAACTCTGCTGTTTTTAAGCTACTACATAATGATCTCCCCTCTTGCTTCAGGGACTCTGTTTTGTACCTTAATACATGAGATAAGCATTATTTTTCTCTTTTTATGGGTAATGAGCGAGACATATAGAGGTGTCACTTGCCCAGGTTCACAGGGATAGAGGCAGGAATTAACCTCAGGTCTGCTTGGCTCCCAAGCCTGGGTTCTTCAATCACTATGGTGTCTATATCCCACAGCTAGAAGACATTGGGTTCTGCGGGGCTTCACAAAGTAATCATCACATTTGTTATCTTACTTTCTATTGAACCCAGGGCTGGTTTTCTTCTGATGCCTCTGATTGTAGTTGATCATGTAGCACATTCAAAGAGATTATTGCCACACGGCTGGGCTCACAGAAGCCTCTGGCTCAAATATTGTATGATTCTGTGATTCTACTCAAAGCCATTCAGAGAAAGGAGGAAAGCCATGTCATTATACTGAGCTAGCAGGAACTGCTGGAAAGGAAGCACTCAGGCTGTACAGAATAGTGATTTCAATGTTTCTGGAAGGAAGTCCATATTAGTGAAGGAGGATAGGATAGGATAAGGGGATATTAAGTGTAACTTTCTTATGATGGGCCCAGCAGATAAAGAAACCCTTTAATCGGGAAGACGTGGGAGTCTAAGGATCCAGACAAAAAGTGTTACAAGGAAGGGCTTGCCTTTGAACCGCTGACATTCTGCTAAGACAGTTAAAATTCCTTGGACTCAAGCTAAACCTAGGCATCATTCATTATTAAATAAAATTCCAATACTCCAGTATTGGAATTTCCAATACTCCACAGTATTACTGTGTAATACTCCAGGCATACTGATGGTGAGTTTCACCTTAATTTACTACAGCTTTTCCCAAGAGCATGTTTTATAAGAATAAGGAAGAAGTTGATCAAGGTAAGTGGACATTGGCTTGGGCAAGGATACTGATCTACCTAGAGTGCACAGAACAGGAAAGAGGGATGAGATGCTTGGACATATTCCAATTTCACTCCTTTGCTCATGTATGCAATGCATTTATTGCCTCTCCATGGTGTGCTAGGTGCTGTGCTAGGTGTTGGGGTTATAGTGATAAGCAGAACAGTGGAGGAAATAACACTTCTCAAAAAAACAAATAATTAAATTTATAATTAAATCACTGTGATAAGAACCCTGCAGGGAAGTACGGGGATCATTTGACAGGACTACCTGGCTTGTCTGGGAGGTTAGGAAAGACTTCTCTGAGGATGGACTGTTTGAGGCAAGATCTGCGGGGTGAGTGAAGTAGCTAGGCAAAGTGGGGTGGGGAGGAGTTAGTGGTAGAGGTAGAGGATAGAGCTTGTGCAGAGATCCTGGAACAAGGAAAACCTATGGTATTTGGAGGGATTGAAAACTGATTATTGAGGTTGGAATACACAGGGCAAGAAGAAAAGTGGTAGGACATGAGATTGAAGAAATGCAAGGGGGTCGGGTCAGATTATCCTAAAAGAAATGTAATTGATATATTCAGATTCACTTTCTAAAAAGATCTCTGATTGCTATGCAGAGAAGAGTTTGGATGAAGCCAGAGTTGACACTTGATGAAGCTGCTGCAATAGTCCTGACAATATTAGAGAGTTACGGTGGTTGCAGAGGTGGACAGAAACAGATAGATTGACGAGATACTGAAGAGGATGAGCCAATCTCCAGGCCTTGGCCCATCTGGAGCTCCAGGTTCTGAGGTGATTATGGTACCAAATTATATGACATACATTTCTTGTGATCATTAAATGTCATACTTGGGCATCATGTTCTCCAGGTCTTTCATTTTATAGATAAGAGAAGTCTGATGGGGCATTTGGGTGGCTCAGTCACTTAAAAGCCTGACTCTTCAGCCCAGGTGTTGATATCAGGGTTGTGAGTTCAAGCCCCGTGTTGGGCTCCACATGTGGAGCCTACTTAAAAAAGAGAGAGAGAGAGGGATAAAGAAGTCTGAAAGGTGAAGTGAATTGCTCAAGGTCACATGAGAGTGGCCTCACTGGGAGTAGAACCCCAGAACCAGCCAGATGGTGACTGCTCAGGGTACAGGGTCAACATGCACAGATTCTTTATAGACATGGAAATGTATTATAAAATGCCATGGAAGGGGTGCTTAGGTGGCTCAGTTGGTTAAGCATCTGCCTTCAACTCAGGTCATGATCCCAGGGTCCTGGGATTGAGCCCCACATCAGGCTCCCTGTTCAGTGGGGAGCCTGCTTCTCCCTCTCCTCTGCCTCTCTCCCTTGCTTGTGTGTACTCTCTCTCTCTCTTTCTCTCAAATAAATAAATAAAATCTTAAAAAGAAATAAATAAAATGACATGGGAGGTGGGAAGAGATATCACCCTAAACCCCATTTCTGGTACACGGTAGGCCATATATTGAGTGTAAGACTAAATTAAGTGTCTTTACTTACCCCTAACCTACCCCTAGTAAGAAGAAGAATTTGGTCACAACTATCCTTGTCATCAACTAACATAAGAGAACTTTGATATATACCTAGGACAGGAATTGGGTGGGTGATGTGCAGGGATAGATTTTCTTTTAAGCCCAATAAGACCTGTTGGTTCCTAAGAAATAGAGGGCACAGAAGGAATTTGGATTTCTCATGCACATTAAAGGGACGATTGATTAAGACAGGGTTCTTTGCTTACAAACTGGAGAAACAGACTCTGGCTAATTTAGGTAAAAACAGTATAAAACAAAACAAAACAAAAAACCAACAAGCAACAACAAACAAATGAAAACCCCTTAACCAACCAATCCACAAACAAAACAAAACAATAACAAAAGAGGAAATTGTTAGCAACTGGGAGTTCAGAGAAGCATCCAGAAAGAGGCTGGAGAATTGGGTCTGAGACAGCACAGGGATTGGAAGCTGGGAGCAGGAACCACTGGGATGGTCTCTCACTGGAAACAATCTGAGTAGGACTTTTCTGCCAGGCTGACTCACTGCAACACTGTGCTCAGTTGCCTTGTCTCCCTGCTCAAGATGTACATTTCAGGAGGGAACATCTGATTGGCCTGGCTTAAGCCATGTGCCTGCCCTTTGGCTAAAAGAGGGTATGGTCCCTGAATAGAGTACCTCCAAGGAATATCCAGCTGGGAAGAGGTAGTTACAATAAAGGAAAGTAGCGTTGCTGTCAGAGAGAGAACATAGATGCTAGGCTTCCAAAAGCAAATGTACCTGTATAAATGCCATGGGAAGGACAATTCTCATTGCAATGTTCAGCTGCAGGTGTAATTTTTCTTAATAAGCCATAGGCAAAGACCCTCCTTTCTTCTTTCCCCATACCTGCTCCCCATCCCACCTCTCTAGTATCTTCAGACACTAGGATCAGAGGTCACCCCATGTGCTGCAGGCCAACAGAAACTGGGTGTAGGAGGAAAGTCACCAGCTTTGATGAACAACCAAGCCTGAGTGGTTTAGGATTAATTATGAGGGCGCAAAGATGTGTTAACCTTAAAGATAAAACTGCCAGCTATTTTACCAGCAAAATATGGGTTTATTCTGGAATAAAGAGAATTATAATCCAGGACAAGCAAGCTATGGCACAAAGTCATAGGCGAGTCCCTGGAACAAGCGGTGGACTACTTTTTTTTTTTTTTTTTTTTTTTTATAGAGGAAAGAAGGGACGTTGGAGAGGCTGTTATAAAACAAAAGTCCATTGGAGTAAACTGGGTGTTCAAAGTATACTGGCTTTCATTGGCTGATTATGACTGTCTCTCATTGGCTGGGCTGTTGGGGAGAGGGGGAAGAGGAAAGCCTTTCTTCCTCCTACCGGTGGTAGTTAAGGTAGTCTTTGCACAAATCCTGACTCCCTCTCTTCCGGTTGGGTCTACAACTGACAACAAGTGGCAGGGCGTGAGTACTCCCCATGCCGAATCTCCTTGGCTCCATTTTAGTGAGGTTTCACTTTTTAAATGTTCACAGATGTAAAGTTGTGGGTGGCAGGGCATGATTGCGGGGGGCATACAGGATTGGCTAAACATTAAAGACAGTAGTGGGAGGTGAAGAGAGGAAGGTGAATGTTAGGGAATGAGGGAGGTCCAGAGGCCCAGGGTCCGTCCCGGTTTCCCGTCGGGAAGGAAAGGGAGAGGATACCCATATTGAGACTGCAACCTCCCCGACATAGCACGAACCTCAAATACAAAACTGTTTAAATTTTCCTTGGGAGCCAGTGTTTCTTGAAAAGACCAGGAAAGCAGCCTTCCTACCATGTAGCTTCCATAAGCAACCAGTAGATGTGTTCACTGTTGATTAAACAAGTTGAATGATGTCTTTTCTTTTGCTCTGTTGCTAGTGGGTTTCCCACCTAGAATGGACATTAGAATCACTTGTGGACCTTTTCAATATACCAGTGCCTGGGCCCCAATTCTACAGATCTGAGTTTAATTGGGCTGGGTTTAGACCTGAGCATCCAGTGTTTTTTAAAGGTCCCAGGTGAAACCGACATGCGGGTTTAGATTTCCCAGGGCTGGGAAGTCTACGTTAGGGCAATTCTGTAGTGCCATTCATATTTCGAGTTCTCCATGGGATCAGGTAGAGGAAGCCAGAAATCACAGATTTGCTTAGCAGCTTTCCCTGCTTTAATCTCCTTCCCTTGCTTCTTACAGGTTTCTCCTGAGAACACTCCCTCAATAAGTTACTGCACAGAACTCCTTGTAGGTTCTGTTTCTAAGGAATCCAACCTAAGACAATACACAAAGGAACTAAAGGAGCATACTTTGCAGATACCTGGGTGAAGAATATTCCAAGTGGAGGACCTGAGATGATTTAAACGGGTTGCTTCTAGGAAAAGCAAGGACAGGAGGACCCTCCTAGGACATCGTAATAATTTTGGCCTTTACGGGCAGGATTTTTGAGCGTAGCAGGGATGTGACCTGCCTTCTGTGTTAACAGGCTCTGGGCACCAGTGACAAAAGAGTAGCCCTTTTCTACAGAGTTCTCCTTGCCTTTTATCGAGGCCTTTCAAAAAGCCCTGGTTGACTTCATGCGGGCTCGGCCCCCACAGCCCACACCACTTGCTCTGACAAAATGTAGACCTGTCTCAACCCAGCAGCTGCTCCTGGGTGCCACCACCAAAGCTTGAGGTCAGCCCTTCTCACTCTGGATTTGTTAGAGAGGACTCAGACACAGTCCACAGTCCGCTGTGAGTGTAAGTCAAGCACTGTCCCCTCGATCTCCCAGCTCAAGACTCTCGAGGGGGTCCTTTTGAAGACTCCATCATCACCCTTTGGTCATTCAGGAGCAACCATGCCCCACGACCTCCCCAAAGCAGGATGGTGGAGCAGGGCCCTCAGAATGACAGCAGCTCTATGCAAACATCTCTCTTAGCCAGTGTTCTGTGGCAACTTCTACAAAGCCTCCTAACTGGACTTGAGGGGAAGAGGCAGTTACAGTGTGGCCCCCTCACCCACGCCCCCGGTGGGAAGGCTCACAGAGCTCACAGCAGACTGTTTTCAGCGGTAGCCACCTCCCCAAATTCTCCCTCCTTCTCCCCTCTCTAATCCTCTTGAACCACCTGAGGGATTCACATGTCATGGAATGAATTTTCAGATTCATTTCCTTTGTAAATCTGCATAATCTGAAATCTGTCCCATTGATGCTGAGAAATTCTAAAGGGAAAAAATGGTGCACACCTGCCCTGACTAAGGCTGAGGTGTACAGGAGAATTTCCAGTTATAATATCCTGCTACATTGTCTTAGTTGGCAATTGTGGCAGTGGCTACTAGTCGTCCTTCAAAATCCATCTTCCTTTTCTTGTATATTATAGAAGTTCTGGTTTTTAGGTGGCTCGTGGTGCTGTGAAGATCTTCCGCCCTCTGTAGGACTCCCTAAACATCTCAGGGAAGGATTCCAATTTGCCTGGCTTTGCTTTACATATCCACCTCTAGCTTGATCTACGTGGCGGCAGGATAAGATGTTTGGGACAAGAAGATTTTGCTAGAACCATATACACTTAGCCTGGAGAGAGGAGCAGGTCTCCAAAAAAAGAGAGTCTGTCTTCATAAGGAGAGATTGGCCCTGGGCAGATCAAAGAGGAGAAGTTCGCATCAGGGGCTTTTAAGATTTTTGAGGCTGATACTTCCTGTTTGGATCCCATAGCCCTTCTGTGGTCACTGTATAAGGTGATCTAGGCTAATTGCCAATTTGTATCTAAAGTAAGAAGGCCGGGTATTTTCTTTGATCTTGAACTCGCTTTTACTTCTCACATGTGCTGCCCTGATAAATCTACTTATTAACACTTTCTCTATTTTGCCCTCTATCCTGCATGGTCTCTGTTATGTTTCTGTTGAAAATCTTATTCACACATTTGTGTGCTTGTCTTGATTATAGGAATTTTTATTTTTATGGATTCCTTGTCTTTGCTTTACTTCAAACCTATTGATTCAATTATCAAGTTACACACACATACACACACACACAATACAAAACACTATCTTGAGTGATAGAAAACACAAGCCAAAGCTTTAGTGCTCTGTGGAAATCAGGGTAAGAGACAACTTCCAGAATAAGCAGACCCATCCAAGAAGTGTTGCTGGTGGTGGTGGTGACAGAAGGGAAATCATCCTTAAACTTCCAGAGTAGAGAATACATAGGGAATGACTAAACTGGAAACCTCAAGGAGTAGGACTACGTTATTTAATGACTTGGAGGCAGATGCCAAAAGGGACAGCAAAAAGAGATGAAGGTGAGCGCCTGGGTAGCTCATTTGGTTAAGTGTCAGACTCTTGATTTCAGCACAGGTCATGGTCTCAGGGTTGTGAGATGTAGCCCTGCTTTGGGCTCTGTGCTCAGGGTGGAGCCTGCTTGAGAGTCTCTCTCTCCCTCTCCTTCTGCCCTTCACCCCTCATCATGCATGTGATCTCTCTCTCTAAAAAAAAAAAAAATATATATATATGAGATGAAGGTGGTTGCTTCTGGGGAATAAGTTGCAGCTGGAAAACGAAGATGGCCCAGGGGCTGATTACTTTCATTAAAATCTTATTGTACTGTTGTTAAATTATATGCATGCTAATTTGATAAAACAAAAATGAAATGAAATCACAACCCCAGTGGTGTTGGATTCTGGCCTGGCTTACTTGCATGGCTCAGGTTTTCTGTTTATGTCTCTTATGCGTTGAGTTCCCTGTATCTGTCCTTCTTTTGGTTTAATCCCTACTTTTGAGGGCATCTCCTGGACTTACTTCCTGAGAGAAAAGCACATACTAGATAAAAATTCTAAGAAATTATATATGTATAAATGTCTCTCATCGACACTGAAATTTAATTGACTTGGGCACAGAATTATAAATTGGTACCCATTTTCCCTCAGAATTTCTCTGTTGTCTTTTAGTTTCTACTGTTTTATTGAGAGATCTGAAGCCATTCTGAATGTTGGTCCTTTGTAAGTAAAAAAAATATTTTTTTTTCTTTTCTGGAAGATTTTGGGATTTTCTGCTTGACTGTAATACTCCAGCTGTGGTAAGAATCCATTTCAATTTATTGTAGTGAAACTTGATGAGACCGTTTTAATTCTGGAACTCTCATTTTAGCTTTTTCATTGATTATATTTTCTCTCTTCTATCTTTCTAGAATTCCTTTTGCTTAGATATTTAACCTTCTGGACACTTTCTAATATCTAATTTGCAAATGTTTTCTCTCTTATTTTCCATCTCTTAGTCTTTTTGCTCTACTTACCCTTTTCTTAAAAAAAATTTATTTTTAAGTAATCTCTACACCCAGTGTGGGGTTCAAACTCACAACCCCAAGATCAAGAGCTGCAAGCTCCACTGACTGAGCCAGACAGACGCCTCTCCCTCTCTTTCTGAGAAATTTCCTCAAAACTATCTTCCAGCACTTTTACTAATAGGTACATTTCTGCTTTCAGATTTTTATTTTCCAAAACTCACTCTGGATATTTGCATGTTTTTGTTTTGTTTTGTTTTTTGTTTTTGTTTTTGTTTTTTTAACAGAATCTTATTTGTACTTCATGTTTGCAATATCTTTTCTCTCAGAGAATATCAATGACAGTCGAGGCTTTTTTTTTTAAAGATTTTATTTATTTATTTGAGAGAGAGCGAGCATGAGTGGTAAGGGGGTGGCAGGGAGGGAGAGAGACAAGCAGACTCCCTGCTGAGCAGGGAGCCCACAGCAAGGCTCCATCCCACAACCCTGGGATCATGACCTGAGCCGAAGGCAGACACTTAACCATCTGAGTCACCTAGGCTCCTAATGTGTTGTTTCTGTTTTTTAAGTTGTTATCTCCTTGCTTAGACTTCTGACTTGCCTGTTGTGATCTTCCTCAGATGTTTGGTAATCCTTCGCTCTCCATATATGGTGCTCATACCTAAGAGTCCAGCTTTCTTGGGTTTATTAAGTTAGTCAATACTTGTCTTTCTGCTTTCCAGCTTCTAAATGTTATCACTACCAAAAAGGGAGAAATCTTCAACAAGAGGATTCTGTCAATGAGCAGAGATGCTTTTCCATTCTTCGTCTCTGCTGATGATGTGCTATTTAGAGCAGAGGCCCAGAAGCAGTATGGTAGGAGGACCAGGAAGGAGGACTGTTCCCACTCAGTGGTCTAGAACATTTCTGTTCTGTTCCCAAACTTGCTGAATCCACTCAGCACAAGGAAAGCCCTATGCCCCAATTCCCCACCTCTCCTAGGAGGCGGGCTGAACCCCATCTATCGCAAGCTCCAGGGGGATCACTCCTTCCCCTTCTCCTTGCCTCCTGAGCAGCTGATCAAAATAACCCGTATCCGTTTGCAAATCTTTCCCTAAACGCGGTGTTAGAAAAGTCTTTTCTCCATCTCATTACATTTTCAGAGATTTTTCTTCAATATAGTTGGCAGCTGAGTCAGTGTCTTTTTTGTGCCTCGGTCTCCTCTTCTGTAAAATGGGGATAACCCTGCCTCCCCCACTGCACCACTGTGAACAGGAAGTTAAATGAGGCCAACGGTCAGAGCCTGCACATCAGGAGCGGCTCTCCCTCTGACAGCTCTGAAAACCAGAAGCACGATGGAGACACCTTCTCCTGAAACCTCCTGTACGGGGGGCCCATGGTGAGGGCTTGCACTTTTTCCCAGCAGGGCCACCAGTGTTCGCAAAAGTGAAAGTAACTTTAAACCCCTTGAGATCAAAACATAAGGTGAAAAAAACTCATTAACTAAATTCTCACCTCAACAACCATTGCAAGTAAGACCAAAGAGGAAAAGAAGGTATCAACCTCTCTAGACCGATGTGCAGGCAACAGGGTAAGCAGCAGCAACAGCTCTCTACACAAGCCCAGGGAAGGTGTGAGACACAGTGCAGTCTGCTGCTTCCTTCAGACCCAGGGAATGCTTGACACCTCTCTTGCTGCCTCCCCTTACCCCCCTTCCTTCTATTTTTCAGCTTCAAGAAGAACAGGAAGGGGTATATATTTTTTTAAAATGTTTTTCAGCAGGCAGGTCTGCCTGTGTTCTAGAAGGTGATGAGGTGGCGAGCTTGCCACATAAAATGATTCTGACCTGGGGCAAGGGCTTCAGGCTCTCCGGTTTGTCAGGGGAGCTGAGAACCAGGTTGGGGGTAGTTTGCCATCTCCTCTCAAGCTGGCGCAGGGAGCTCCAGTTCACACTACACATGGGACTCAAATCCAAAGTGAAAAAATGACCCCAAGATTCTTGACTAATCAGTGAAAGGGAAGTTAGCAGCGGAGCTCGGGTTTGAGGAGGTGGCCCCGAGCCAGCCTGCCAGATCAGTTCGTGTCTCCTGGGAGAGACCTCTGCTGCTGGCCAACCCATGGGGACACACGGAGTAGGCAGTGACAAACAGATGACTGAGGCTGCTGAGACCACAGTCATTGCTCAGTGGTCCGAGTACGCACACAGTTTAGAATAAAACCTCCAGGGATGCCAGGGTGGCTCAGTTGGTTAGGCGTCTGCCTTTGGCTCAGGTCATGATCCCGGAGTCCTGGGATCGAGTCCTGCATTGGGTTCCTGCTCGGAGAGGAGCCTGCTTCTTCCTCTGCCTGCCACTCCCCCTGCTTGTGCTCTCTCTCTCTCTGACAAATAAACACATTAAAAAATCTAAAAAATTTTATATTCAGAATGAAACCCTCCGTGCAAACAGAAAGTAGGAAAAATGGACATGGTCTTCAAATCAAGTATAGTTCCTTCAGGGTAGCTTCTGGTTCTGGGCTTTCTTTCTTCTTTCTTTTCTTTTTTTCTTTCTTTCTTTCTTCCTTCCTTCCTTCCTTCCTTTCTTTTCTTTCTTTCTTTTTCTTTCTTTCTTTCTTTCCTAGCCACTTCCAAATCCATTCTCTGTTTTTCTTCCTCAAGTTTCCCTTTTCTTCTCATCAGATTAATCTGCTAATAGGTTTGCCATATTTAGAAAATAAAACACAGTTAAATTTGAATTTCAGGTGAGCAGTGAAAAAAATTTCAGTGTAAGTATGCCCCATGTGATATTCGCACATGTAAGTATGCCCCATGTGATATTCACACATATTATAGCCAAAAGTTCTTTGTTGCTTATCTGAATTCAATGGAACAGACTTCCGAAAAATAATTCATTGTGGATCTGAAATTCATTTATCTGAGAATCTGTCTCTTATGTGCCAATGCTAGCTCTAGACCTTTTTCGCTCCCTTCTTCGGAATACTTTCTAGAGAAAGGCTTTCTTTAAGGCAAGGGGAGAAATGAAGGACTCCAGGCAGTTCGTTCCCATGCTAGGACCGACTACCATGAATTCACATTGAATCAGGGAGCTAGGATGGCTTCAGTTTCCTAGCTAAGGGTGGGACGAATAGCCTGGTTTTAAGTTTGCTGCTTCTCCCAGGGAGTAGCCTTATAATGAACATCCATAGCTTTCCACACAGACCTGATGAGCTGTGAATCTAGACACCTGAGTCTGCTGCATCAAATTCCTCACACGTGGGTTCTTGAACTGACAGGATTTGTTTTTTAAGATTGTTCTTTTCAACTGGGAGAACTTCAATTCAGCGGAACAAGTATTTCTCGAGTAAATGTTAAGTCATGAGCCAGATGCTTCTCGAGGTACAAGTCTTCAAAGATATGTCTCCCACCTTCACCACATTCTAATTCATTTGGGGACCACACAGAAGAAGGCAACGGGGCTTTAGAGTAGTATTGTTGTTATATGAGCAGCATGCACTGAAGATGCTACATAGTATGGGGGAAATCCATTCCCTACACTATCTGATGTGTTCTTTTCCTCTGGAAAACTTTTCGAAAGTTCACAGATTTACATAACCAGTAACCATGGTTTGTGAATTAGCAGAATTATTAACCTTTCGTGTGTTGCCTTATAGAGAGAGAATTTCACACATCTTTTTTTTCACATCTTAGCATCACTCAAATTGGGTGCATTTTAAAATTAGTTGCATATTGTGGCAACTTTCTTCCTCAGTGATACATAAAATAATAGTGGTTTTTTCATCAATGGCATCTTAAATTTGATAAAACAGCCCGATTTTTACTATTAAAATAATATTACAGATAAAACTGAAAGACTTTTCTTCTCTCCTACCACTCACCCTCCCCCAACTGCTTTCATTTTTTTTTTTTTTTAAATTCCCCAGAGGCAAAGACTCATAAATGTGGTGGCTTTCAGGCCATGGTTGTATACACACATATATATTTTTCTTAATAGATAATATTTTTCTCTGTGTCATTGTTTTGTATACATAATTTTGCATCTATCTTATCTTTTTTTTATACAATTAGATTTAAAAATCTGTCCATGATTTTGTAGAAGAATTTATTTCTCTCCTTTATAATATTGCATTGTATGAATATACTGTAATTAATTTATCCATTCCCCTATTGATGGCCATTTAAGTGGTTTCCAATACATTTTTCCAGGTTTACATTCTTATAAATAAGAATCCTCTATTTAGAATTTAATCTAGTAATCCACATTTAGGAATGGAATTTCCAGGCTGTAGGTATGTACATTTTAAATTTTCAATGTATACTTAATTGAATTAAGCCTGCATTTAGGGGTGCTTTTAGCTTTATGGTTGAAATCTGGATTTGTTATTGTGTAAGGTTTGGTTTTTTTCTCTCCTCAAAGGAAAGCCCTTTCTGTTTTGCCTTTCACCCACTTATTTACCAGAAATCATAATAGTACAGTGACTCTCTGTAAATGTTAGCTTTGAAACTTTTGTGATGGTTTGTGGTCCCTCAGTCAACTGAACCACCTACACTTCCTAAATCATCACTGTATTTCCAAAGACTTTCTGTGCTTGAAAGGCTACGCAAGGCCCCCTCAGGCCCATATGGCAATCATCTAGAGTTGGAGGGACGCAGTAGCATCAGCATGAGATTTTAGAGATACAGCACTATGTGGCAAGGGCCTAGGAGCGGGCATCCCCATTGGATCTAACAGTGCCACATCTAGGAATTTATTGTAAGGAAGTAATTAAAAATGTGCACAAAAGTGACGTGACAAGGTATTAACTCGGGTTCGTAACAGTAGAAAGTAAGAAATACTGTTAGGATTCCATATGAGAAGTAACCTTCTGATTTATAAATAAATCAGAGTGGGTTTCTATGGAAAAAAAAAAAAAGCCCCAGAAAGTGCACATAGCATGTTGTTAAGTGAGAAAATGGGGTAGAAATAGTTTGAAGAGCATGACTTCTTTTTAAAAAGATATTCATGGAAAAATCTCTGGAAAGATATAACCCAGGCTAACAGTGGTTCTTTCTGGGATGTGGAATTATGGATGGGTTGTATTTTCTTCCTTTTTTCATCTATCTTTCTAACTTTTATACAGTGATCATATATTATTTTTGTGACTCAAATAATTAAAAAGAAACATGCCAGGATTTTGTTCGCTTGGGTCACGGTTTTGTATTGGAATGAACACTGGGAGGTGGGAAGTTTGGTAAGAGAATTTAGGAGCAAGATAAGATGGGGGGATAAACTTAATAGAACACATTATCTGGGAATAATTTTGAATTTTTCTTGTGCATTTTCTTGGCCCTTGCTCTCCAAACTTTTTAAAGGACTCTTTGCACAAATATCCACAGATGACTGCTGTCTTGCAGTGAATAATCCAGTTTTCCTTTTGTTCTTAAAAGACTTCTGCATTTCTTCCTTCACTGTAGGTGGAGAATTTGCGCTCCCAGTGAAGACCTGCGGAGAAGTGGATTTGATTGCCTTTCTTGATAGTAAATTTAAGAAAGGTACCTAATGTTTCCTTTAGGTTTTTTTTGTTTGTTTTAGTTTGGAGGGATACAGAATCTCCTTTACAATAACATTTTCTTTGTAGCTTCAATATCCTGTCCTTGAATCTTCACTGTGGAAAAAGAAATCACTTGGTTAAGGCAAGAAGCTCTATTTACTATGAGCTACTTATCAGCTTCATAATGTCCAAGTTAGAGTGTGCATAAAGAAAATATGGTTGCATGTGGAAGGGCTCTTTAATGTCTTTGGGTACATAAATTCAAATAATTTAAAGTTGTCACTATAGTAAACTAATCAAAAATATTAAAAATGGTAACATTGAATGCTGTCCCATTTATGGGCTATGGAAAACCTAGCATATGTACTCATTGACAATAACACTTAAAACTGGTTCGGTATTAATGGAAAGAATCCTAATAATATGTAAGAATGATCAAAAAGTTTTCACTTCCCAAAGAAAAAGTGATTGGTACAAAAATGTACACAAGACCATTTGCTGACTACCCTTTTATGATGTACCTTGAGTGCAGAAGCATCACAACGTTCAAAATTCTTTCCAACTTTGAGTCACTGATTTTACGATTCCTAAAATCATATAATTTTTGAGGTGGAAGGAAACTTAAAAATGTAGCCAGATGGCCCAAAAGAGTTGAAAAGATTTTCCTAAGGTCCCCCAACTAATAACTGAAGAAGCGGGGTTTGTGGTTGGTGACTCTGTAATTATGAGTTATGCATCTTTCATGCAATACCCATGTTCTCGGTAATGAGATAGCACCCGCCCCTCCGCCCCCCCCCCCCCAAAAAAGACTCCCGGGGCCATAAGCAAGTTGTTGGTCAAGGCAGAGTCATGCTGAGAGGACCTTAGGGAGATCGGTCAATTCTCTCATCTTAAAGAGAAAGAAAATGAGGCCCATGGAGGTGAACTGATTTGGCTCAAGGTCAATGGACTTCCTGTAACTGTTTCTTGGACAAGAGAAACAAGTGTGGGAAATGGGTCAGCAGTGTGAATGCCGGCTTCTTCAGGTTGCAATATTTGGATGAAGGCTGAAGAGATACAGAGCAAGTGTTGGTTAAGCAAGTGTACCACGTGCTGGTGCTGCTCCTTCTGCATTCCAGACAGACAATAGCTCTGGAAGTGGTGTGAATGGCACCCCACCCCCACAATTAACCTCAAAGAGGTGTTAATTTCACAGTCAAACTGAAGACCATTTAAATTCAGGCAGTGTCAGAAAACAAGCATTTATTTGGAACCAAAAGAACAATTTGTCTCTTTACTTTTACATTGTCTGCCCCATTAATTTTCCCAGAATAAAATGTCTTTAAACAGACTTTCCTTGCTCCTGGAATGCCCTACATCCCAGTCTAGGCAAACAGGACCTTTATACGAGAAGAAAAGGCACTTGGGCACACTTTGGTGAAGACAGCAGGAAGAATGTATAATTGCCTCCGAAGAGGGACATTTCTGGAAATAAAGCTAACACAGCACACATTTGTTCTTCTGAATAGCCTCTTATTAATGACACGATGATGTCCTTCCCAGAGTTCATCACATTTGTTAGAGTGTGGACACTTTTTCTCTCAAACCGCTGATTTTGTTTATGATCTCATGGTTATGGTTTTGGATAACTCTACATTTCTTTCCTTCATCTCATGGTTTCTCAATCTTAGGCACTACTGACATTTTGTTCTGGATACTCCTTTGGTGAGTGCAAAGGGGAGGGTGTCCTGTGTATTATAGGACATTAAGCAGCATCCCTGGTTTCTACCCACTAGATGCCAGTAACACACTTCTTCCTCATGTTCCCCATTCGTGACAACTGAAAATGTCTCCAGACATTGCCACTGTCCCTGGTTGAGATCTAGTCCCAGCATGCAAGTCAACAAAAAAGCTATGCTATTCTAATTTCAAAAGGCACCCAACACCTTTCCCAGAGTTGGGCTCAAGTCCCATGGCTATGGCTTCCTGACCTTCTTGGTACTGGACCATCCACCATATTGAGATAAAAATCAGAAACCATGAATGTTGTGTTATTTGGGAAATCACAGGGATATGAACTAGCTTAATTCTTTATCCCACTCCATCTTTTTTTTTTTTAAGATTTTTATTTATTTATTGTAGAGAGAGAGAGGGAGCACAAGTGGGAGGGACAGGAGAATTTCAAGCAGACTCCGCACTGAGTGCAGAGCCCAATGCGGGGCTCGATCTCATGGCCCTGAGATCAGGACATGAGCCAAAACCAAGAGTCTGACGCTTAACCAACTATGCCACCCAGGCACCCCTCTCCTACTCCATCTTAATTACTCCTTTCATCTGTATTTTATTAGCAACAACTTATGTTGTCTATACCTAAATGTATTATCATTTTGCTAAATAATCTGTATAATAGTAATACCTACCATGTATTGAGCCCTACTATGTTCCAAGTTCTGTTTTATGCACTTGTATTGTCATAACCTAAAGAGTTAGGTAGCTATTGTCCTCATGTCACTAGGATGTAACTCCATGAGGGCAGGTACCATATGTTTATTTTACCAATGTGCCCCCAGGACTTTGCACAGTGGCCAGCACCTATGATTGTGTATAGTAGTGCCCAGTAAATATTCTTTAAAATGAATCAATGATTGAATAAATTTTACTGAAGATCTTTGACTTCTCCCTTTCATAACCCAAACCTAAACTTGCAGCATATCCTGTTTCCTCTACTTTCCAAATATATTCAAAGTGTATTCATTTCTCACTACCTTTACTACTACCCACCTGACCCAGGCCAGCATGATCTCTCACCTGGATAATTGCAATAGTCTCCTAACTGGTTTTCATGCTTCTGCCCTCATCCTACTATGGTCTGTTATCCAACCAGCAACTGGGGACCATTTCAGATCATTCAGATGTTTTCACTCAAAATCTTCCAACGGCTCCCATCTCACACAGAGCAAAAGCTCAAGTCCTTTTACTGGCCTACAAATTCTAGATCTTGTGTCTTCTGTTCATTCTCTGGTTTCATTTTCATGTACTCTCCCCCTCACTCACTCTGTTCCCTCTACACCGCCCTTCTTGCTGTTCTTTGAACATGTCAAGCACACTCCAACTTCTAAGCCTTTTTACTAGCTGCTCCCTCTGCCAGGAACACCCTTCCCATAGGTCTCTCTATTTAACCTACTCCATCCTTACATCTTTACTGAAATGTCATTTTCCCAATGAGACCTTATCTGGCCACCTTTATTTAAAGTTGCAACCCTCTTGACCTCTTTTGCTGTTTAATGTGGGCTCATTGCATTTATCATGTTCTAATAAACCAGAATGTAAGTTTCATGAAGGAAGGGAGTTTTGTCTGTTTTGTTTGCTAGTAAATCTCCAGCACCAAGTACTAGCATATAGCAGGTGCACAAATATTTGTTCTTGTTAAATGAATGAATGAGGACACAGAGAGGGTAACTGGCAGAACTAGGATATGAATGCAGGTTGCCAGCCTCAAAGTCCTATTGTTTCAATGTTTCTCGAACTTGGCTGTGTATCAGAATCCTTGGGGGATGGAGTATGTTTGTTAGAACACAGACTCCCAGGCCTCATGCTGGACCTCAGGAGTCAAAATATCAAGGAGGGGGATTCAGGAGACTGTACTTTAAAAAAATCCCAGAAGGTCCTAGGGAGCTAGTCCACTGGCTCAGCAGATCTATAAATGGGAGCTTAAGGTATGATCTAGAAGCTTTCTGCATCAGAACCAGCTGGATCAAAGTCTGGGATCTGAAGCCAGCTTCCCAGGCTGTGAATCCTGACTCCACTGTCCCTATGCCGGCTTGCTTTTTTTTCCCCCCCCCCCCTTTCTTTTTTATAATCAGAAATTCTTTAAGGAAAGGATTTCAAAATCTAGCTGTGTTGAATTTCCTTAAAGTAGAGTCCCACGTCTGTAATTTACTAACTATCGGACCTTGGTCAATTCCTTACCTTCTTTATCGGTTTTCTCATCTGTAAATTGGGAGAAATATTTGTCCCTGTTGCCTAGGATCACTGTGAAGATTTAATGAGTTTAGGTTATGAAATTACCAAAATAAAAGATGGCATATAGCAAACATTCAATAAATGTTAACAGTTATTATTGTTAGCACCACTAATTTCTAGGTTCCAGCCCAGACTTATGAAATCAATCTCTGCAGTTAGGGCTCTAGATCATTTAAAACAAGCATTCCATGTGATTCTGATGCACACAGATGTGAGCAGCACTGCCTTAGTCTGTCTCATGGGGAGAGGAGCAGCCTGATAGCCAAATGCTCAAAAGATGCTGGATAAAAGCAGTCATCTCCTGGCCCCTGAGAAACAAAAGACTTGTGGCTTGGTTAGTAATAAAGTATACAGGTTTAGAGTGCCAAAGTAAGCTCAGAAATTATCCAGCCCAAATTCTCATTTTTATAACTAATGAGGCAGGTCCCTAAGGTGATTATGCAACCCATGTGTTAATACTCCTAAAATGAAAGCAAAGAAATTCCTTTGTGTCCTTGTTACTCAGTCAACATGGTCTAAGGACCAACAGAACCAGCACCAACCAGGAAGCAAGCTTGTTAGAAATGCAGAATCCCAGTCCCCATCCCAGACCTACAGCATCAGAAGCAGTAATCTAGACCACTGGTTCTCAGACTCGGCTGCACACTAGAATTACTTGGGAAGCTTAAAAAAAAAAAAAAAAAACCCACTGATATTTGGATTCCATCCTTAGAGATGCTGATACATTTGGTCTGGTGTGAGAAGTGGACATCGGGATTTTTAAATCTCCTTAGGTGATTTTCATGTGCAGTAAAATATAGTAACCTTATGTCAATCACTCTAGATATCAATTGCTCTCCAGGTGCTCTGGGTTGGATGAAACTGAGTCATCAAACTGGGCTTGAAGTTGCTGCTTGTCCATGGGAATATCCAAATCAGGAATGGTTTTCAATTGCCATTTAGAAAAAAAAACCCCACATAGATTAGACTTATGGAAAATTATATATATATTTACATATAAATATGAATAAACACATATGCCACCTCATCTCTGATGTTACGAGTTTTATTTAATAAGGAAAGCCATAAGATAAGAAGATTACCTTTAAAAAATACAAAAAAGAAAAGATCTATCACTAACCATCCTGCCACCTGAACACAATAGCACCCTTCATTTGGCCATGTAAGTTTCAAATTCTGAATGCATTCTTTTCCCCCTGTTGACTTTGCTCACACTGGTGTTTATTTTCAGATCTACCAAAGTGGATGACTGCATTTAGCCTTGTGTTTTTTGGTTTTGTTTTGTTTTCCCCAATTAGATTGCTGCTTAGGATTTTTCCTCTTATAAGCATGTTTTATGAAGAGAATGCATAATTGTCTCTTGAATCCATCCCATTAACTGTCTGGCACTTCATCTTGCTCTTCTGTGACCCAGAGATAACTTCTAGCCTATCTTCCTTGTGGGGAAGATTGCATGAGATAATGAAGGCAAAGGTGCTTTGCAAAAAGATAAAGAGCTTAAGACCAGTGGGACAGAGGAAGCATCATCAATATAACTCCATTTGTTGAGGACCAATGTGCCAGGCTTTAGGTAGTTTACATATTTTTCCTCTGATGGTCAGAGCATCCTTGTAGAGCGTTACTATCCTTATTGTATAGACAGGAAAACTGAGGCTCAGAGAGATGCAGGAATGAGCTCAGGGTCTCACTACCAGTAACTGAGAAAGCCAGTTTTCACACCTAGATTTTCTTGGTCCTGAAGTCACTTCCCCAAGCAGTCACTCAGAGGCACACATAAAATATGACAGACTTTGGAAAGTGCCGTATCATAGGAAAGGAATAGATGGAGGCCTGTAAAATTGTAGAAGGGGAAGAAAGTTGTAAGTTGAAGTGACTCGTACTTCTGTGTTTGGCAGATAAATTTCAAATCAGAGTGATAGCCTTGTTGGACTGATTCTACTAATTTAAGCTAGAATAATTCAAAGATAATTAGATTTTTACCAAGACTTTATAATGAACACTTAATTTGCAAGCTATGCTTACTTTATCTAGACATACACTTCTGAGGAGTACTGATGATCAGCTTGCGTTGAACATGTACATACTTGGATGGTGATAATTGACAGATCAATGGAGAGGAAGACTTCTGAGAAGGGGTGTACCCAGATTCTGCCATCCCCCCCAAGCACCCCTCTATCCCAGTCTGTCTGACTGTCTGTCTCTCTCTGAGGTGTTTTGAAATGAGACTCACAGGATAGGAAAACTTTTCTAAGGAGGCACTAGAAATAGGCTTATATTCTCAAATTTATTGGTTCTCAACCTTGGCTACACATTAGGATCACCTGGACAGCTTTCAAAATATTGATGCCTGAGTCTTACCTCCAGAGATTCTGATGTTATTGGTCTGGATGTGAGGATTTTTGAGAAATCCTGCCAATTCTAGTAGGAAGTAGTGTTAGAGAATCCCTAGGCTAACTGTTCTTAAAGAAACTGGTGACTAAATTACTAAAGAAAATGTATGTAATGGAATTATACATAATTAAAAGTGTATCCCCCTAGCCAAACCAATAAATAGAAATTGCCATCATCTTTGCATATGCCCTTAGATAGCCCTGGATATTCATACTGCATGGCTTATTATAGTTTGTAATGAATACTTGCTGGATATGTAAAGGACTGAATGGTGGATGAACCAATGAATAAATAAAAGAAAGGCAAAGCTGAGTGACTACATCAGGAAAGGTGTATCCTTTTTGCTTTTATTTTTAAAACATGTTTTTGCATAGAGGTAAAATTAGAAGATCCATGGATTTGAAGTCAAGAGACTTGTATTTGAATGTGCACCATGGAAAAAGCTTTCTAAAACTCAGTTTTATTATTTATTAAAACAGGAAAACTATCCTGGGTTTTAGTGATAACAGGTAAGAATATTGTCTACAAAAAAACTTTGTAAGCAACAAAGCACTATAAAAATACAAGGGAATATTATTGTCTTTATTATACAAACAAGAAAAACCCAGTAATGTAACTTTGACCAGTGGATCTCAAACTTTAGCATGTTTCAGAATCCTCTGGAGAGCTGGTAAACATGCCGATTCCTGGTTAGAGATCTTGAGTCAGTATATCTGGAGACCACTTCATGTAGCATTGACTTAGACAAAGTTATCATGTGATGCTTATCCAACAGCATCATATTTCATTGCTCTTATCTTTCTCCCAAGGCATCTCAGCTCTTCCTTTAATTTCCTTTACCCTCTCCAATACTCAGAGCCAACTTTCCAAAAACAAACAAACACAAAAACACACAAACACACAAACACACAAACCTACTTACTTCATATTTGTGAGTGAGTTGACACCTGTGTACTACTTCATCTTGGGATATCAGGATTCTAAGACAAATTATGAAATAGAAATTTGCTCATCCCCTTAAAGAGTTAACAGGTTTTAGTCAGTCAGTATTGTTTCATCATGGAGAATGGTGGGAGAGCAGGTGACTTATCAGGCTTGGGTTTGAGAATAAAAGAGAACAAAGACAGAGAGGGATGAGAAGGAAGAGGTCTATGGGGAGACAGACTTAATACTTCAAAGTTTTGACTAGTGTAAGCCCTAACTAACAAACTAATCCTGGGTCTCTCTTGTGTACTCTTCTTGTATCTGTCTCAAATGAAAGTAAGTGAGAGCTTGGT
Source organism: Neomonachus schauinslandi (assembly GCF_002201575.2). Classification (NCBI taxonomy): domain Eukaryota; kingdom Metazoa; phylum Chordata; class Mammalia; order Carnivora; family Phocidae; genus Neomonachus; species Neomonachus schauinslandi. The sequence continues at coordinate 139,932,545 of NC_058403.1, forward strand.
GACAACCTTTATTTGGTGGAGTCAAAGTTTCAGCATACCAGAACATTAGATGATAAGACCGTAACTACTAAAACACTCATTAAAATTTTTTAAAATTAATTATTCTTCTATATAAGTAATATAGTTACGTGATTCAAAAGGCAAATATGGGAAATCAGTATAAATGGTGGAGTAGGGAACTTTTGGGATCTATCACCAGAGACACAAAAACCTGGCAAAAACTATCAGTATTAAACTTACTGATTTCTGAGAAAGAATCAAATATTTAGGGGCGCCTGGGTGGCTCAGTTGGTTAAGCGACTGCCTTCGGCTCAGGTCATGATCCTGGAGTCCCGGGGTCGAGTCCCGCATCGGGCTCCCTGCTCAGCAGGGAGTCTGCTTCTCCCTCTCCTGCTCCCCCCTATTGTGCTCTTTCTCCCTCTCAAATAAATAAATAAATAAAATCTTTAAAAAAAAAAAAAAAAAGAATCAAATATTTATGGCAACCAAGTGAATTCTTCACCTAGAAAAAGTTACTGAAACATGGCCAGAAATTTTCATTTACTCTAGTTCCACCATTCTCCTTAATGTGGCAATGGATTTAAGATAGCAGCCCACATTCCCTGCGTGGGCACCAGGTTTCAGAGGAACCAGACAAGATCTTGTTCCCAAGGAATTGTGTTTATCTGTTTTGACCTGACTGGGGTTTCTCCAAAGAACAGCATGCTACAAGGGACTTCCCTTTTTTTTTCACCCCACTTGGAACACTATCAGGGCTTAGTGGCTACATGGAGGATGTTCCTCCAAAGATGAAGAACATGCCACTGCTGTCTGGGGCAAAGAGTAATAGTTCGGGTGAACAACAGACAAACCAAAAGTACATGAAGAAAAGCCAAGGAGTGAGATTTTTGAGGAGAATAACACCTTTGGAAATTTTTCATGTATACTAGGGTGTCTAGAAAACATGTGTATGCCTAGAGCAGAACACACACTCAGAATAGACCTGAGAAAACCATATGCTTTCATCTCTAGCTGATCTTCAAGCTCAGTGCAAGCAGGAAGAAAAGGCTCAAGCAGAGTTGAAATGTGCCTGGCTAAGGAGGGAGTGACCCAACACAGAGTCAATCTGCAAAGACCTGGATAATTATTTTGTTTACTTTTCCAGATTTTCCTTTTCTTGATTTCAGGCATTTAAGGAAATCTTTGTCAAACAGCTAGCTGAGCACTAAGCTAAAGGAATAGAGACTTTAGAGTCTTCCATGACCAGGACTGCAGTCTTTACAAAAATAGTTTAGAAAAGTCACTGAATAAACAAGTAACTGCAACCCATAATAACAAAAAACAATAACAAAAAATCTTAGGGAGAGAAGAGAATTTAATTTTCAGTTGCCACATCATAATACTCAAAATGGCCTGTTTTCAACAAAAAAAATTATGAGGTATGCACAGAAACAAAAAAGTATGGCCCACCCAAAGGAAAAAAATTAAATTAACAGAAACTGCCCAAGAGGAAGCATACATATCAGACCTACTAGACAAAGATTTTAAATCAACTTCCTTAAATATGTTCCAAGTGCTAAAAAAAAAAACCAAGAACAAAGAACAAAAGGAAACCAGGACAATGAAGTCTCTCCAAATAGAAATTTTGGAGCTGAAAATACAATAATTGAAATAAACAAATTTATTGGAGGGGTTTAACAAAGCCCACAACACCTGTGGGACACCAACAAGTATACTAAAATATGTAAAATGAGAATCTCAGAGAGAGAGGAGAGAAAGAGGCAGAATGAATATTTGAAGAAATTATGCTAGAAAGTTTCCCAAATTTGACAAAAGATATGAATCAACACATCCAAGAAGCTCAACAAATTTCAAAATATTCAGGATAAACAGAGATCCACATTGATACACATAATAATCAAACTATTGGAAGACAACTTTGAAAGCAGCAAGAAAGAAGTGATTCATTAGATAGAAGGGATCCTCAATAAGACTAACAGCTAATTCTCATCAGAAACCATGGAGGCAGTGAAATGACATATTAAATTCAAAGTATAAAGTGATAATTATAAATGTATGTAATGGGCATACAGTATAAAGATGTAATTTGTGACAATAACAACATAAAGGGGAAGGCTAGAGACATCCAGGAGTAGAATTTTGCATACTATTGAAGTGAAGTTTGTATTAACTCAAACTAGTTTGTTATAAGATGTTAATTGTAATCCCCAAGATAATCACTCAGAACATAATTTGAAAGTAGTTGAAAAATTTTAAAAGTTGAAAAGAATCAAAATGGTGCAGAAAAAAACCCCTGACATCCAATTAAACAAAAAAGAAGGCAGTAAATGGAGGAATTGAGGAAGAAAAAAAGATATGACTTATTGAAGACAAATAGCAAAATGGCAGAAGCTTTCCTTATCAGAAATCACTTTAAATGTAAACATAAGAAACTCTCCAATTTAACAGCAGAGATGTGCAGAATGAATTAAGAAATAATAACACGATACATCTATTTGCTGTCTACAAAAATTCACGTTGGAGCCAAAGATACAAAGTGATTGCAAGTAAAAGGATGGAAAAATATTGCATGTAAACTGAAAGAAAGCTAGGGTGGCTATAATAATATCAAATAATATCAAACAAAATGGGCCTTAAAGCAAAAGTTATTATAAGGGACATATATAAAAAAGCCACAGCTAACAGCATATTCAATGGTAAAAGACTGAAAAATTTCCCCCTTAGATCAGGAACAAGACAAGGATGCTCACTCTTACCACTTCTATTTAACATTGTAATGGAAGTTCTAGCCAGAACAATTAGTCAAGAAAAGGATATAAAAGACATCTAAATAAGAAAGGAGGAAATATAACTACCTTTACTCATAGATGACATGATCTCATATATATAAAATCCTAAAGAATTCACAAAAAACTATTAAAGCCAATAAATGAACTTGCAAAATTGCAGGAAATGAGACCAACACACACACAAAAATCCAGTCGTATTTTTATATGGTAGCAAGGATAGTCAAAAATGAAATTAAAATCAGAACAGTTCTATTTACAGAGCATTAAAATTAATTAAATACTTAAGGATAAATTTAACCAAAGAGGCAAAATACTTGTACACTGAAAACTATAAAACATTGTTGAAATAAATTTAAGAGGATCTAAATAAATGGAAAGAAATTTCCTGTTCACAGATTGGAAGACTTAATATTGTTAAGATGGCAGTACTCACCAAATGATGTACAGATTTAATGTGATCCCTATCAATATCTCAATGGCTTCTTTTTTTTTTTTAGGAAATGGGAAAAATCTGATCCTGAAATACATGGAATTGCAAGGAGCCCAAAATAGCCAAAACAATCTTGAGAAAAAGAACATATGTGAAGGATTAACATTTCCTGATGTCAAAATTTACTACAAAGCTATAATGGTCTTTGTGGTCCTAGCATAAAGATAGAAATAGAGATCAATGGAATAGAATTGAGACCATAAATCAACCCATACGTTTATGGTCACGTGTGATTTTTCACAAGGGTGATGGGACAATTTAATGGGGAAAGAACAGTCTCTTCAATAAAAAATGCTGAGAACTGGATATCCATGTGCAAAAAATGAAATTAGATCTTTACCTAATACTATATATACAAAAATTAACTCAAAAATCAAAGAACTAAACATAAGAGCCAAAACATAAAACTCTTAGATGAAAACATAGGAGTAACTCTTTATTACCCTGGATCTGGCAATGCATTTTTAGATGTGACATCAGAAGCACAAGTAACAAAAGAAAAATAGATATAGTGAACTCATCAAAATTAAACATTCTTGCACAAAGGATATTATCAAGAAGAGTGAAAAGACAATCCACAAAATGGGAGAAAATACTTGCAAATCATATTTCTAATGAGTCTAGTGTCTAGAACATATAAAGAAATCTTATGATTCAGCAATAAACAGACAACCAGATTAAAAATGTGCAAGGGACTTGGACAGACATTTCTCCAAAGCAGATATACAAGTGGTCAACAAGCACATGAATAGATACTCAACGTCATTAGTCATTAGGGAAATGCAAATCGAAACCACAATGAGATACCACTTCACACTCAGTAGGATGGCTATAATAAGAAAAAAATTGAAGGGACATTAGCAGGGGTGGCAAGGTTGTGGAGGAATTGGAACACTCACACACTGCTGGTAGGAATGCAAATGGTTCTGCCTCTGTATAAAGCAATTTGGTGGTTCCACAATAAGTTAAACAGAATTTCTATATCACCTAGAAATTCCACTTCTTGGAATATACCCAAAAGAATTAAGAATAGGTGTTCAAACAAAAACTTATATATCAATGTTCATAGCAGCACTATGCACAATAGGGGAAAGATGGAAACAACACAAATGTCCATCAGTGGATGAATGGATAAAGAAATGTGTTCTATCCATACAGTAGAGTATTATTCAGCCTTAAAAGAAATGAAGTATGAATGCATACTACAACTGGATAAACCTAGAAAACATGGAACCCAGACACAAAACGCCACATATTATTTATAGGAGATATCAAGAATAGGCAAATTCATAGAGATAGAAAACAGATTTAGGATTTCCAGGGGCTAGGTGGAGCAGAGAATGAAGAGAGACTGCTTAATAGTAGGTATGGGGCTTCCTATTAGTGTGATACAAAATTCTGGAACCAGATAGCTATGATGATTGTATAATTTCATGAATGTACTTAGTGTCATTGAACTGTATACTTCAAAATGGTTAAAATGGTAAATTTTATGCTATGTGTATTTTACCACACACACAAAGAGTCAAATATGAAAAGGCACATTGAAAGAAGTGCCTTTATCCCATGCCTATCACCTCCACCTGATCCTCTACTTCTAGAGTGATCCTGTGACTCTCAGAGGTAAACACTTTAGGAGTTTATGGTTTATTTTTTGTTACATATTTATGAAATATAAAGAAATATAAAGGGCACCCAGGTGGCTCAGGTCATGATCTTAGGGTGGTGAGATCAAGCCCTCTGTAGAGGTTTAAGATTCTCTCTCTTCCTCTCCTTCTGCCCTTTTCCCCACTCGTACATGCATGCTCTCTCTCTCTCAAAAAAAAAAAAAAAAAAAAGAAAGAAAGAAAAAGAAATACAAGTATATATTCTTATAGCTATTTTAGTCTCGTAAGATCTAACATGCTATATACTAATGTCTCCTTTGTTTTTTTTTTTTTTGGTTAATGGTGTACCCTAGAGATCTTCCCAGATCAACACATAGAGGTGGTCCTTCTCTTTTACAACCACAGGTCCACTGCTATGAAAGCGCTCATTCTTCTGGAGGTTCACTGAATATCATAAAGCCTTTGAAAAGAATTATAACTCTCTTGATGGACGTTAACTAACCGTAATCATTCTGCAATATATAAGTGTATCAAATCAACACATTGTATACCCTACACTTATACAAAGTTATATGTCAATTATATCTCAGTAAATCTGGGGGGAAAAAAGAGAAAAGTTTAATGCTTTCCTCCCTTTACTTCCAATCTCAATAACCAGTTCTGCTTTCATTAAAAGCTCAAAGATCCAAATGACCCCCAAAGCAAAATCTCCTACCAGGATGTAAAAGCAAGATAGTGAATTTCCTTGTGCTTCTTTCTCATCTTCCGCATCTCCTATGGCCTTCTCCACACTACAGGAAATATTTGGAATTGGTGATAGCTGTTGAGAGCTCAAACCATGGGAGATTCTGCAGGCTATAAACCCTGACCATTGTCAATTTAGCATTTTCTCCATATGTGAAAGTGAGGAGGAAGACAGGGGCAAGCAACGCAACATTGCACCTACAGGCTTCACAATGTCCTATAGGATCTTCCAAAACCAATCTTTGACTGTGATGTTCAAATGTATCCACAGTAAGGTGAATTAACCTTCATGGGATCCTAAGTGTTTTAAAGAGCTTCTCTCTTGCAAGCATCAAAGGAAACCAGCAATTCTCAGTTGCTTCAGTAATTCGAATCAGAAGAGAAAGCAGTTAGTAACTTGTTGAAATAAACCCAGTCCAACTCCAGATTTCAGCAACCATGAAAGAAATTATTTTCTTCACACATGCGTTTAACATAACAGGTGAAGAGACAAAAGGGAAATGAGTTTGCACAAGGCACCATGGTTAGTCTTGATTATGATTCAGCAGATTCCTTGGTGTAGATTCTTTCCACCTGCAAGTTAAATTTCTGATAACTTGGTATGGCTGCCTTCTGGACTGAAGCAAAGACTGCTCTCCCTCTGCTGCCTAGCTTGTTATTCCTGCAAGAACAGGGCCCACTCCACCTCTTCATAGCCCATAATGCCATCTCATATTGACTTCCCTCCCCACATGCCATTACTTGCACTCAGCTGCATCCACAGTGGCTGGCACATAGTAGGCACTCAATGAAGATGTGTCGACTACTACATTCTGCCTTTTAATTCTACAGGGTCTCCTGTATCAGTCACGGTAGACATATAATACCCCAAACTTGGTGAAGGTCAGGTTCTCATCCTGACTTCTGTTCTCCCGAGGCCAGCAACTCAAAAGGCTTCCAGTCTTTCTGCAGAACCACCCAAAGTAAACCATGCAGTTGTGACATCTGCTGCCCAGAGTAGATGGTCCCCGGCCAGAGGCAGCCACTGGGGAAGTAGATGCATGGCAGCACCTTTTCTCAGCTTTTCTTTTCCCCTGGCTGCCTTGGTCTGCAGCCCACTCAATCCCTCCACTGCCTGGGACCTGAGCCCATGCTCTCGCTTGACCTCCTCTGCCATGAGGTTGAAGAAGGCCTAGGGCAGGTCAAACTGGAAGCCAGGGGCAAAGACTGGGGAATCCGGCACAGTGGGTCCCACTTGTGTGAGCTCAGAGCTGAGGCTCCCTGTGCCTCCTCAGGCTCTGGAGCTGGGCGATGGCAGCATCATAGATAGTCTTGGGTCCCTCTTGAACGGAGGGACAGATCTCCAGGATATATAAGATACAGATATAGATATATTTGGGATACACACATATGGTATCACCTGGGCTTGCCAGTAGAATCAAATGAGAGGTAGTGGTTGAGTTCTACATTATTTTCTTAAATGGCTGGTTTTGAGTTACTATGCAAATGGTGGTTTTTAAATGATGCTAATATATTGCTAACAAGATTCTAAATCAAAAAGAAAAACCAAAATAATCAATCAATCTAGATTGATTTTGAGGAGTTGGCTCGCCTGACTGTGGTATCTGGCAAATCACAAATCTATAGCAGGTCAGTTTGCTTGAAACTCAGGCAGGAGCTGATGCTATAGTCTTGAGGCAGAATATCTCCTTTTCTAGGAAATCTCAGATTTTGCCCCTAAGGCTTTCAACTGATTAGATAAAGCCCACCTACATTATTGATGGTTAATATCCTTTGTTTAAGGTCAACTGATTGTAGATATAAACCACATTTCCAAAATTACCTTCACATCAACACCTAGGTTAGCATTTGATTAATAACTATCTGTTGTAGCCTAATCAAACTGACACACACCTTTAGCATTACACCTCCTCATCTGATTTATAAATATGCCAAAGGGCAGAACCACAACTGCACTGAGGACTTAGTGTGTGCTCTACTGCCATTTACCTACCTCAATTATCTCTGGCCCAAGTCCTCTCTTTCTTCTTGAGATGTCTATTATCTTTTAAAGTTCCAATCTGCTTTTATTCTTGATGCAGGCTAGTCTTCTCTTCCTGGGCTATCCACAAATATGCTTCACCTGGTCCCTAGCTCCAACTACTAGGCTTGTGTCTGGTAACCTGAACTGTCTAGGATTTCATAGTTATCTTCTGTGCTATGGGCACCATGTACTGTCATGCAGGTTGTATAGTGACTAGGTCTGGACAGCAGGATTCACATCACTATGTGAATGGTAACTCTGGAGTAACACAGTGTATAGCTCTAAAGCCCTAAGCGGAAACCTGACTTCCTTCCTTCCATTCATCCATCCATCATCCATCCATCCATTGCCCTGTCATCATTATTACTTGCTTCAGCCATCTCTGGGGGGATCCACATTCAAAATTCCATTCATTTGAGAAGACCAAAGTGTGATGAGATCATCTGATGTTGCAAATACCTGAGAGCAAGTTTAAGCCCCCTCCGTCACTAACCCCTCAGATTTTCTCTGAAGGTAGATGTTGATAAGGCCTATAAGACAGATAATATGCCTGACAAAGTGTTTCAGAGTATTCATCAGAAGACAAAAATTTATGAAAACATGGTTCACAAATTTACCTATAGTTAATCTTGTCCTAGTCTTCTCTTATTGCTAGGGATAAATTTTTACTCTATTTCTCTGATAGGATTACTTGAAAACCAAATCTCTCCTAAGCCACTACTCACAGTCTTTTTCTTTTTCGCCAGCTGTCCTTGGCCTCATTCATGCATTCAACAAAGGTGCCTTTTTCATGGGTCAGGTGCTGGCCTAGACCTTGGTCCTTTTTCTTTTGGAGTGTATAATCTAATCTCCCATTCAAAACTATGGGCCCTGTTCCCTTATTTCTAGTAAAGACATTTATTCAAAAATGACCAAAGACATTTGTAGTCTTTAGGATTAAAAGAGAATTACTTCTAGTTTATTCAATAAGATTTAGGTCATAGGGGCCCAGGTGGGGGAAAAAATTTAAGTCATAGATGCTCCATTATCAAATGGAGCACACAGAAGTATTATTTTAAAATATAATAGATGCTGTACCTAGTGCATGTAAGTATCGTTGCCTTATGGAGAAATTAAAGGTCTGGTAGTATGACTATGCTAATAATATATATGAACTAAAGGAAAAAGAGATGAATCTTAAAGGTACCTATAAGCTTTATGCTTCCTTTCAGCTTCAAGTTTATTATGTGGAAATTGATTTTGCCAATAAATTTACATATGTTATCTTCTGCCCGAGAATTTGGAAAACCACAAATCATCATCCATTTGGAGAAACCAGTTTGATGGTTGCCATTGCTAAGAGCAAGGCTGAAGTTGGTTTGTTAAGTTAGGCCATCTCTTCACCTAAAAATCTATTTACTGCCTTGTTCCAAGATAGTTTTAAGGACTTGTACAAAAATATATGGATTGTACCAAGATTAAAAAAAAGAAGTAGGTGAAAGGAAAAAAGCAAGAGAAGGAAAAAAAATCAAAAGATAGCTTTATGAGTCTACAGCTTGCAAATAACTTCCATTTTCTTGAACTTATCTGCAAGAATGTTGTTTCTTGCAAGTTATCACTTACACAATTCCATTTTTCTCATATCCATATTTTCTCCACATTTTACATCTTTGAAATGGTAGCCCCTCTTACAAAAGATGGTGATCTAGCACCCTATAACTACAGCCATACCTCTTTTGCTGATTATCTTATATATGCTTCAGTCATGTTTTCAATTGCTTCTCATGTCCATATTTTGTTTTTCTAGTTAGAATTGTAAAGTTCTTTGAGGCAAAGAGAATTCCTAGTAGGTGCCAAGTACTTTATACACACTATTTTATTCTGAATTCTTTCAAAAACTCTGTGTGATAGATTACTATCATTTCACAAAGAAATTGAGGCCCAGGAAGGTAAATTTACTTGCCAAAGATCCTCTAGCCAGCTTAGTAGTGGAATCAGGATCTAAGCTCCAATATGTCTGACTCCTGTGTCCTTTCTCTTTCAACTGTGCCATCCTGCATTGCTATCTCAAAGTCATATATCAGGCCTTGGTATTGCTTGTGGATTCCCCATAAAGCTTCTTATCATTCTGTGCACAGAGTAGGTGCTCAATAAATTCTTGTCAATTGAGTGAATGATTTCTATCTCATGTCCATTTTTAGAGCAATCCAAATTGGCATGTGAACAACTTTGATTTCTATTTCCTCTCTTTCATTTTGGTTCAACCTGTTTGGGATGCCCTGGGTATGTTGGAGCTGCCAGAAGCAGGACAACAACAACAACAACAACAACAACAACAAAACAGAGAGCCTCTTGAAGGGCAAATCATGCCTTTTAACTTCCCCACTTTTTGTTGAAAGGGTCTTCTTGCTCAGCCCAGGGTTGTAGGAGTAACTCTCTGCAGGGAGGTGGGGGTGGGAGTCTGTGTGGTTTTGACAAGGGTGGGCTAGAATTTACCCTGGAAATCTTGACTAAAATGTTTTTGTGGGTCCAGGGCACAGTTAGGTTCACACCTAGGAAACTCTCTGAGGGTAAAGCCACAGCTTGGTTAAATCGGGTGACTCACAAGTGTGAAGGTTCATATTTTAGCACCTGGCAATCAGGGGCAAAATTGAACCACTTGAAAATGAACACTGATGAAAACTCAGAACCTCTGCAAGGGCTCCAGGCCACAGCATATATTAGAATGGTAATTGCACCAAAGAACTGAATTACCTTGTAGCTCATCTTTGATTTACATTAAAAGAATATGAAGCGACGACTCTAGGCAGGCGAGCGAGCCTTTGAGTCTTGTCCAGGGGTCACATCTCTGCTTGAACACAATTTGTTTTCAGGAGCCCCTTCTGAAAGGCAGCTTCATTATGGTATCTATTGGGTAGTGTTGGAACAGGGCAATTCCAAGGTCCTAAAAGCTGTAACACGGATTTTTAAAAATCCAAGCCTCAGAAAATTTCAGGGTAAGAAAAGACATCCATAGTTGTACAAGCACGTTTATAATTCAATTCCTCTTTGGTTTGAAAATTGCTCTTTAGTTTCTTCAGGAAAAAATGCAATTGTGTGTGTGAGGGGGCCAGGGGAGAGAAGGGGGCAAAGGTCCTACTATGTCTTGGTGTTGAGCTCTACACAGCTATGTCACTGAGCAAAGAAGAAAGGGAAGCTGGTGACCACAGCCTGCTTCGCTTCACTATTTCTCTGCCTGAGAGAATTTGCAGATTTCTTAGGAGTTTTGTATAATTTTTAACATTCTTTTAATATTTTTATAATATTCTTTTTGGGATTCTTCCAGGGCTAGCCAATTTACAGAGATGATTGTAATAATGCAAATGGCAGTATTTTATACAGGAGAAATGCTGGCAGTAGGTATATACTTGTAGTTCATCTGATTGCTCTGCCTCCTTTAGCCAGCTCTTTGGCCCTTTCAATTGGCTGATGCTTCATAGATTTTTTTTTAAATAAGCTTTTTTGATTTTTCACCTTTTACAGCTCTTCAGGATTTTGTCTTTCCCCAGTTTGAGACATTTTACAGTAAATACTGAAAGTTATATGTAACTAAAGGTTATGTATTAGTAATACAGATGTTGGGTATCCACTTTATCAACTTCCAGACTCTATATAAGGTGGTGGAAGGTATTGGTGCCTAGAATCAGAAATGAAGAAAAACAGGAATTGGATCCACATTAAACCTAACCATTTAGACCTATTTCTTCCCACTGGACTTCTCTGTGAAGACAATTGTGTCTTTGTCTACCATTGAATCCCCAGTTCCTCTCCATGTCTGGGACATAGCAAGAACTATATAAATAACTGGTGCATGAATGAATGAATGAATGAATGAGGCAAGAAAATAACTGTGTCTGTCTATAGTACCTCCAGACCATAGCATAGAACCCAATACTAGTATGTGCTCAATAAATAATTATAGACTTGAATGTCTTCCTGGAGCTTAAAAATCAAGTTGTTGTGCTTTGTGAAATTCAACAATTATTTATTATATGACTAAGTTGATTTTAGAGACTAGATAATATTTCAGGTTGGTGATTCCCAGATAGGATAAGATCTGGCCTTGTTTACTCTATGAATGACCCACGACAAGGTAATTCCTCTATAGGAGTTGCCACCTTGCCTAGCTTTGGAGGGGCTAACTCCTGACTTGTTTACTTTGACACTTATACCTCCTTTTTTTATTGAAGTACTTTTGACTCTTATAATTCTTTCTTAAGTATATTAAAAAATCAAATCCATCCTTGCTTTGTTAAGGCATGGGATGAGGTGGGAATATCCATATTATGAACCCATGTTATGAATGTCTGGTAGTGCCTAGAACACATCCCCCTGGACACAGTGTAATAAACAGTGAGGGAAAATGGATTGGAAGTCTGAAGGCTTTAGTTTTGGCACCCGCTTTGCCAAAAACTAATCACTTGCTTAATTTCTCTGAGTCTTTTTCTCCTTGTCTATAACAGGGACATGTTTTGAAGAAACAGTATCAAGGAAATCATGCCCAGAGTAGAAAAAAATCATAGCTGGATGATACACTTATCTCTTTGAAAACATGCAAATACATGATGAATACCAATTTGCTCATAAGTCAGTTCTTAAGAAGGAATGTCTGATGCTTTGTTAGAGAATTTGGAAATTCAAATAGAAGTATTTCATTCCATCTGTTAAAGGAACCTAAAGATGCAAAATAGACTTATCTGATGCATAAGAAAATTCTTTTTAAGTTCATGATTTGTTCTATTTTCCCCCATTACCTTCTTATTCCAGGCAAAATATTTTCCAACTCAATCCTAGAGTTGTATAGGATTCCTTTGCCTCCTTATTCATCCAATATGTGGCACTTTAGTTAAAATACTTTCTCAATGTGCTCTCAAAGAAATTCTAATCATTACACATCAACAGCCTACAGGAAACCACCATCTTGATGTTAGAGAAGAAACAGGAAGCACTGCTTATCTCTGGGTTGTCAAGATTTCTGAAGCACTTACCTACTCTGCTGGGTCCCTACTTTGCCACCAAAGCTGTCAAATCATTTATGGCATTTCCCAAGACTTAACCTAGTTCATCATAATACCTCCAGGTTGGGAGAACTTTGCCAAAGAAAACATTCTCACTGCAAAATTCACATGCCAGGAAAAAAGGGTATACGTTTTCAATTCTGGAAAACATGCACATAAACACAAATACACACACACTGGGGAAGAAGATGGAAGGAGATGCATTGATAGCCATTGCTCTCTTTAGGTGGTGCGTACAGGAATATTTGCTTCTTTCTGCTTATCTGTGTTATCTAAATTATATCCGATAAACATATATTACTTTTGTGATCAGAAAAGGTTATACAAAGAAAGATTATTGAAAACTACATTAAATGAACCTTAGTCCTTTGCAGACATTCCATATTGAAAATTATAGAATTTTGAGTGGAAGGGACTCATCTAGTCTAAATTACCATCATTTAATGGAGAAACCAAGACTCAGAGAAGCAAAATGACTCACCTGCGATCTGGGGGTAGAGTTGTTCAGGGAGGTGGGGAGGTGGGGAAAGCTTGGATTAGAGCCTCAGGTAGGAGGTCTCTGAGCTACTGTTGCAGAGCCCTTTAACACATATACTGTAGGGGGTCATTCTCCAGATTAAAAACTACTCTAAGATCTCCAAGAGCTCATGGAAGGAAAGTGAAATTTTTTAAAAAAGCTATGACCAAATGTCCTGTCCCACTTGACTTGAATATGTCCACTCATAAGAAAACAAATTTTGTCATCCCTGGCAACAGGTGAGATCAATCACACCACACCGAGTGGTCTGCTCTACAAGGCAGATTCAAGGCCCAGCGTCTGCCCTCTCCACCAATCTAAAACATGTACCAGCTATTGAGAAATGCTAGACCCATAGAAAGAAGAGAGTCTGACAATGACTAGAAAAAGACAAAAACAGATTTTGATGCTGGAAACAGGAGTCAAAACCAAAACACAATAATCTGCGGGAGAGGTTTTTTTAAAAAATTCCATTTACTCCTTTCCAGGAGGAAACACACATTGAAAAGTAAAAATATTTGTTTAAGATGATAGCTAGTAAATAGCATAGGCAAAATCTGAACCCAGCTTACCTCCTGCCAGACTAGTAGGCTTTCTAATCTTTCCATAGCCATGAAACCCTATTTATTAGGAGGTATAATACCCACTGCATAAAATAGGTATAACTGAATATTAAATTGGAAGTTTTGGCCCAAGTACAAGATGATGTCACAGACTAACAGATGGAACTGTCAAAGTAGTCACTAACCTGTTAAGAGGTTTGATATGGGTACTGTTGGTACCCCCCGCCCCCAGGGCTCCTTTTCTGGGCTAGTGCACCCCTCCCCCAACTATGAACATTGAGTCATAAAGGCTCACAGCTGCCTCTATCTGGAGAATTGTCCTCAGCTGAACCACCAGTGTGCCCCAACTCACCTGGGGGACAAGCCATACCTCATGCTTGAGACATGGAAGTCCAAGGGAGACCTTAAGGTACAACTCATGTTGTATACCACCTTGTGGTACAACTCATGTCCCAGAGCTACCTGTGGGATCTGGTCAAAGCCTATTTCCAACTCGATTAGATTTGATAGTTCATCATCGAATCTGCCCCATTTTGCTTCCCCCATTCCCTTTCTTCTGAAAATACTTCTTCAATAAATCACTTAAAACAAGCATGAGGGTTGCAAGATTTAGGGAAAACAAACACTCAAGATATTCAGTTAAATTTGAACTTCAGGTAAACAGGGAATAATATTTTAGCATAAGTGTGTCCCATGCAATATTTGGAACATACTTTTACCATAAAATTATCCATTGTTTATCAGAAATTCAAACTTAACTGGGCATCATCTTGTATTTTATCTGGCAACCCTAGGAAGAATTCGTATTTCAGACTCTATTTCTTGGGATCCAAACCCACAATAGCATGTCATCCATATCAAATATACAAAAGTAACCAGTCATGGAAATTGGAAGCATTGGGTAGGATTTCACTGGTATTCCCTCTACCTTCCCATATACATAGGTGGAGGTATGGTGTCCTATCCTCTAAACCCAAGTGGGCTGGAGAAGGCCTTTAGCAGGACTACTAGGAGTTCTTCACACCTATCCCTGCAGCCAGGGGCCACAGTGGAACACCTTACCCAAGATTTCTAAGCAGCCTGAGGCAGCAGGGTCATTAATTGGACACCTTTGGGAAACAACTACACTGCCCCTTGGTGGAATCAAGGAGTGTGAATTTCAGGGACCAGATGTGGAACTCCTGGGAGGAATGTGGAGCAGGGGTCATTTTTTAAAGGGACATGAACTAGAGTGTGGTCTGCTAGGGAAGGGGACCCCAGCAGGTTGTAAGTGTACGGAGGGGGCTTCAGAAGCAACCAGCCAACGGGAAAACATTGCTTAGGATAGGGGTTGGAAACCTTTTCTCTAAAGGGCCACAAGGTAAATATTTTAACCTCTGGGGGTCATGCAGTCTCTATTGTAACTACTCAACTCTGCCACTGTTGCATAAGGGCAGCTATAGATGTTACATAAATGAACGGGCATGGCTATCTTCCATTAAAACTTTATTTACAAGAACAGGCAATGAGCAGGATGTGGCCCACCTGCCCTGGTTTGCCAACACCTGGTTTAGGACCCCCCCCCCCAAAAAGGCTATTAGAAGGACAAGTAGGAGAACCTACAAAGAACCTATGAATTCTTCCATGAGAGAGTCCACTTTAAATGTCTGTTTTATGTCCATAGCCTCGTCAATGTCTAGTGAAATCATTTCTGTTTTCCTTCCATCTCTTTTCTTCCCACACTGTAGCTTTTGAAAGGTTAGAAACTGAAATTGGTAAACCAAAGGAGGGTGGGAAAAGACGAGGCTCAACTTTAAATAAAGTTTGGAATTTTCATAAAGACGCTGGGCATTTTTAATTATTGAATTGAGATTGCGATATAAAGTGACTGTGGAATTTTTTGTTGACTTCAAGTGACCAGAAAAGGCAGAGTCTGGTTAGTTTTCATCCAGTGACAGAGAAAGCATTCTCCTCTGGATAAATTTTATTTTTTTAAAATTTGTTTTAGAGAGAGAGAATGCAGGGGGAGGGGCAGAAGGAGAGGGAGAGAGTAGATCTTCAAGCAGACTCCCCACCTAAGTGAGAAGCCCGATCTCACAACCCTGAGATCATGACCTGAGCTGAAACCAAGAGTTGGACGCTTAACCAACTGAGCCACACAGGTGCCCTCCTCTGAATAAATTTCATAAGGGATAATGAGAAGCAAGAATAAAGAGGCTTTCTTATACCTTGTATATGCTTTACTTGCTCAAGGTACCTCTTGCATTTATATCTTGGGTCCTTGTCTGGGATGTAATCTGAAAAGTTCTCAATGTTGGGGAATCTCCAAAGAAGTCAAGAGAAGTGTCTCTTGAGAGAAAGACTGAGTTTTGAATACCACTAAGGGCTGGAGGTCACAAAGCTGAGACAGGAGCACACAAGTAAAAACATTCCTGCTCTTAGTTCTCTGCCCTCTACTCTGCTCTAATCGGAAGAACAGCATAGAGAAAGAAGCAGAAATAGGAGCCCATGAGGGACAGGTGGAGAGCAGGAAATGGGAAGAGAATGAGCACACCCCTTCCCTGAAGGCAGTAGTGGGCTGGTTGGGGGAAGTTAGAAGCCTCACCTTTGAAGGAAGTTTTGTTTTGCTAAAATGTAACTTGATATTCCACATTTTAAACTCTGAATTAATATTGTTGGTGACCTAAAGGGACTGTAGGACTTTCTGTTACTAAGATGGGACAGAAAAGTCACAGACTGCCTTCCTTTGCATCTAGAGGTGGTAAAGAACAATTCTCACGGAGCAAGACTGAGAGAGATTAAAACAAATTTCTGTGATACAAACCATGAGTTCCACATATTCAGCATGCTAGGTAAACAGGTAAATGTGAAATGGGGAGGGATTCTGAGAGCCCTGTGTGCTGGCCTTCCATCAACTCAGCTGTCTCCCAGCCCCCAGGAGCTTCCTAGGGAAGTCTGGGTTTAATTTTTTAATTTTTAATTTTTTAATTTAAATTCAATTAGCTAACATAGACTGCATCATTAGTTTCAGATGTAGTGTTCAATAATTCATCAGTTGCATATAACACCAAGTGTTCATCACATCATGTGCCCTCCTTAATGCCCATCATCCAATCACCCCATCCCTCCACCCACCTCCCCTCCAGCAACCCTCAGTTTGTTTCCTGGAATTAAGAGTCTCTCATGGTTTGTCTCCCTCTCTGATGACTTCCCATTCAGTTTTCCCTCCCTTCCCCTATGATCCTCTGCACTGTTTCTTATATTCCACATATGAGTGAAACCATGTGATAATTGTCTTTCTCTGATTGACTTATTTCACTTAGCATAATACCTTCCAGTTCCATCCACGTGGATGTAAATGTTAAGTATTCATCCTTTCTGATGGCTGAGTAATATTCCATTGTATATATGAACCACATCTTCTTTATCCATTCATCTGTCGATGGAGATCTCAGCTCTTTCCACAGTTTGGCTATTGTGGACATTGCTGCTATAAACATCGGGGTGCATGTACCCCTTCGGATCCCTACATTTGTATCTTCGGGGTAAATACCCAACAGTAAAATTCCTGGGTCATAGTGTAGCTCTATAAGAGGCTTTCTTATACCTTGTATATGCTCCACTTGCTCAAGGTACCTCTTGCATTTATATCTGTGGGTCCTTGTCTGGGATGTAATCTGAAAAGTTCTCAATGTTGGGGAATCCAACATTGGTTGGATTGCTGGTAGATGTGCTGCAGTGGTTGGGGAATTTTTTGTTGACTTCAAGTGACCAGAAAAGGCAGAGTCTGGTTAGTTTTCATCCAGTGACAGAGAAAGCATTCTCTTAAAATTTGTTTTAGAGAGAGAGAATGCAGGGGGAGGGGCAGAAGGAGAGGGAGCACTGCAACCACTGCAGCACATCTACAACTCCCTCAATTTGGAAGCCTGAAGAACACAGCTTAAAACTGCCTAAAAGTGTGATGACACCAATTAGTTACTTCTTGGTGTTTCCTTGGAATGTGCCACAAACTGATATCAGAGTCTATTCCAAAATGATGCTGTATTTCAGGGGTCAGCAAACTTTTCCTCTAAAGAGCCAGGTAGTAACTATTTTAGGTTTTGCTGGCCATACAGTATTTGGGGCAGCTCTGCACCTCTGCTCTTCTAGCTTAAAAGCAGCACAAATGATACATAAAAAAATGTGTATAGCTCTATTCCAATAAAATTCTGTTTTAAAAAAATTAAGCAGTTGGTTTGTGGATCAGAGTTTGCTGATTCCTGCTGTACTGTGCTAAACCATTCATTCCCTGTTTTTCCATAAAAGCCAGAACCACCCTTCCTACCAACTCTGCTCCCTGTCTTTGTGGTTTGGGTGGTTAAGGCCCCACTTTTGATCCAGGGGTAGACATGTGACCCAGGTCTGGCTAAATATCGTGCGTATTCCATATCCACTATGATTGACTTAGGGGTGAGTACCTGAGTCAAGGCTGTCAGAGTCAAATTAAATAGAATTAAGGGACTTTTGCTTGGACAGCTCTGGATTTCAGTTGAGAAAGATGTATGACTAGGCTATTTGGACCCGCATGTAAAAACATTCTTCCTGTCTTTGGTGGGATTCCCCTAATACAAGGATTTCATTCCTAGGAAAACCTGAGGGGGTGTATGGAAGTCAGTTTGGGAAGGTAGGGCAGCCAAGCAAGGATGCAATATCAAGAAAACTTCTGTAGCTCTGGCTAAGTTCTGTGGGAGGTGAGGTGGCTCTGGAGACGTCAACTGCATAGTCGTTCCTATCAGGGGTGAGGGAGTTGAGGTATTTATACCCTGCACCTGTGAGTCATAGTTAAAATGTCCCTGGGGAGTTTAGAATCCCAGGGATATCTAGCTCTCAGGGCAATGCTAGCTTCAGAACCAGATGGCAAGGAAGCATAGGTCTGTCAGAAGTGAAAGGACAGCAGGTTAAGGTATATAAGAGCCATGTGTAGAAAGCCAGCAGGTTCTGCTACACTGCTAGGGAGAGAAGGGGACAGAAAAAGAAGCAAAGGAAAGAGATGGGGAAGCATGGCATCTGAGGACAGTTTTTGAACCTGTGTCTGGTATTCCTAAAAGCCTAATTTACCCCTGGATTTTGCACATATATGGTGGAGGTAGGGGGACCCGTTGAGTTTTCTATTATCTCTAAGTAAAAGTGTCCAAATGGATAGAGACAAATGATTCATTAGCTTTTGCCATAACACAGAGTGGAGAGAAAACAAACCTCAACAGAAGGTATATTGGCCTTTGGATCTCCAGTCTTGGAAATATCTTCTCTCAGCTGAGGTCTTGTGTCTCCATTTCTGTTCTTAATAACAGCCCAATTATAGAATTGCCAGGGTAGGAGTCTTTCACACCCTTATAAAAATTCAGCTCCTGAGAATGAGGGAGGGTCTGAAAAGTCTGATCCCAGCTGGGGAAGAACCCCAGGTGCACTCAAGACCTTAATAAATAATGGAGCACAAGTAGAAGGAACAGCAAGAAATGTGGGAAATGTGATATCTCAGTTCTGAGGCCCGGTGGACCAATGTGGCAGTCCTGGATAGAAACAGATTAAGTGTGAGAAATCACTCATCCCTAATATATAGTCGTTTCATAAACTTTGCTATCGTGAGAGGCATTCAGCCTCAGTAAGTCACAGAAAAAAATGTGCATTTTTTTCACTTCAGAGGATTTAGCCAGTTGATTAACTATGAAAGGAGGGAGGCTGGTAGGTAAAAGACTAAGCTTTCACTTTAGGGAATTCTGGTGGAGCCCTCCAAGAGATAAAGTTCACATGTCAGCTCTGGGACTCTCCTGGATAATAGCTCACATCAGAAAACCACTGTAAAGGATTTGGCAAGCAGGGACTAGAGCAGCGGATATGGTGGGCAGGGAATTACGGGAAATCTCTCCTTCCATCCTCACAGTTAGGGAAATTCTTAAAGACATGGCAGAATAAGTGGAAGTCCAGCATTGGGTCTCATTTGGAGTCACCTCATGTTTTTGGGAAAACAACAAACATGTAGTGCCTACAGAGAAAGAAGATGGTCATGGAAATATTCTTCCTCACTAACCTTGTATGTTTATTCCTCTTTTTCTTACTTTTAAGTAAGTCTGCTTGTCACCAGGATAGGAAATCAGGAAGAAATTTAGAGATTTACCAATGTCACTGTAATCAGGGCTGGATTTACGAACAGGCAGACTACATTAGGTGTAACCTGGTTACATTGCTAGTGTGAATGTCTGTAGGTTGTTGTTTTTCTAATGTTACTATTCTAATAGAAGACCCCAACCTTATCACTCAGTAGCTGTGTGACTTAGGTAAGTAAGTCCTTAGATTTTTAAGCCCTAGTAATCCTGTCTATTATAAAACAATAAAAGCATGTATCCCATAGGTGTCATTTTGAGAATTAAATGAGATCGGTCAAAAATCTTTCCTCTCAAAAATGTCCTTCATTGTATCCAATCCATGAAAGACCATGGTCCAGAGGCACAATCAGTAATTAGAATGATAGCTGCAAAACTTACAAAATAATTGGAATGTTCTAGGCTCTTCAAGTGCTCTATATTGCTACCTCATCTTATCCTCTCAACAGCCTATGAGATAGGTTCCTTTATTATGACCATTTTGCAGATGAGGAAACTGAGAAACAGAGGATTAAGTAACTTGCCCAAAGTCATATACCTTGTAAAGTAATAGAGATGGGATTTTGAATCCAGTTGTATGTCTAACCATAACAGTGATTTTCAAGCTCCAATATGCAGTCGAGTCACCTGAAAAGTATGTTAAACCCAAATTGCTGGGCTCCACCCACAGAAATTCTGATTCAGTAGGTCTGGGGTAGGACCTGATAATTTGCATTTCTGACATGTTCCCAGGTGGACCACAGTTTGAGAACCACTGTGCTACATTATACCACTTCAAGTTGGAAGAGACTAACTTTTCCAGAGCTATGACAAAAGAAAAAAGTGCTGTCCTTAAAAAAGCACCTTTCCTCTGTTTATTGATAACAAACTGGGGAATCAGAGTGTTTACATTAAATTCAACTGAATTGGCACTGAGCTCTTTAGTAGCTCCCAGCCCAGTTTACTGTACAAGACAATGGCACCAATAATTAAGGAAGGCAGAGTCTGATCAGAGGTATCTGAGAATTTTGAAGGTCCATGGAAGTAGATACATAGAAGGTAATTAAAATAATAATCCCCAGGAAGTCATGCCTCTGTGTCTACACCCCTTTGCGATATGATACTGCCATTCCTTCCAGTAAGAAGTGGAATCTATTTTCCTTCCCCATTGAACAAGAGCCAACCTACTGCTTTGACAAGTAGGATGTTGCGGATGTGATCTTCAATTCTGGGGCCTAGGTCTTAAGAAGCCTTGAAGTTTAAAAAAAAAAAAAAGCCTTGAAGTTTTTGCTCTTACCCTCTTGGAACCTTGAAATCACTAAGCAATGAAGAAGCCCAATCTAGTTTACTGGAGGAGGAGAGGCTTCACAGTGAACTGAGATGCCCCAGCCAAGAGCCAGGAGGAGAAGCCACAGAAAAGTTTACAGCAGAAGTGATTGAGAAAGTTTCCTGGATTTTCTTTCCATTTGCTGTCTCTGCTTGCTCCAGCCCCACTCACCGGTGACTACTAAGAAACTTCAAGTACAGATTCTAAATTCAACTACTTGCCTTGGCATTGGAATGTACCATCTTTACCTGCAGGTGGTTCTGGTAGCAGGCTATCCATAAGCCTGAGAGTTGTGTTTCCCTGTGTGTACTACAGGCCATGAATTTAGGGACATGACATGGATTATCAGTATTGCCTGAAGCTATTCCCTTTTTTTAGTTCTGTTGTAACCCTTCTGGTTAGGTCAAGAATAATTACACTTGCTAACCAAGCTTTAGATTAGTACAAAGAGAGCAGACATTAGACAAAGAACTTTGGCAGCTAACCTATCTAACTAGGATTTAATAGCCTTATTTTGTTTTCAGTGAGTTTATGTGTGTGTGTGTGTGTGCACGTATGTGCACACCACCTATTTATATGGAATGATCCTGGTTTTTCATTTGTGTTTGTCATATAAAATTTTACTTTCAGGTAAATGTAATAGTTTCAAAGCCGTATTTACTTATAGAAAAAAAGTAATAAATGATAGCACAGGAAGCAAGTATATATTGCAGAAGCTGTGATAAAAAGGCAAGATATGGCAAATGACTGAGATGCTCAGATGAGTGCCTACAAGTGGTGGTGACCTCACAAACCTCCAGCCTCCACTCTTCAGAGCATGTGCACTATGGTCATGGGACCACTGTCTTGGCTCCCAGCTTGCCTTTCCTTGTTCTTTCTTCCATCCCCATCCCAGGTTCCTTGTAGAGGGGATCTTCCAGGCTTTAGAACATGTTGGATAAAAGTGAAGCACTACCTTCTATGGAAGTGCTCACCCTTCTCCTGTCTTCTTCCCCCCTTAGCAGGAGGACCTGACTGTATAGTCTCTTGAGTGAAAGGTTCTTCTCAGACCCTTAAGACTCTTTCTCTGTCCTTTTTTTTTTTCTTAAAGATTTTATTTATTTATTTGAGAGAGAGAGAGAGGGAGCACACGCAAGAGAGCACAAGTGGTGGAGAGGGAGAAGCTGGCTGCTCATTGAGTGGGGAGCCCGACGCGGGGCTTGATCCCAGGACCCTGGGATCATGACGTGAGTCAAAGGCGGCTGCTTAACTGATGGAGCCACCCAGGCACCACTTCTTCTTTCCTTTTTGAAATGTGAACGTGCTGTTTAGAGCTGAATGTATCCTATTCTTGGGAAACTCCTAAGACCCTAAAGGGCTGAGAAGGCTGGGTGGCTTGCAGCTGGTTCTAAGCCCTCTGCTGTGAGGAGAGATGTCAGGGGCTTTGGAGGTTCATTTGACAATGTCAGCCCCGCTCACCAGTCTAGAAGGCAGTAGCACATGGAGTGAAATCCTAGCTCAGGACTAAAGAGAGAAAATTGGCAAGAAACTCTCTTATGATGCATTTGGATGGGCATAAATCCAGCAGGAATGTAGAGGAGGCAGGAACTCTCAATATTAAAGCAGTTTACATTGAGTCTTTTGCATGTGCCACGTACTGTTACATGTACTGGGGATAGAGAAGTCAACAAAACAGACAGGGACCCTGTTCTAGTGGGACTGACATTCTAATAGCAGAGACACATAGTAAACGAATACACAAAATAATATAGAGGATAATACCAGATAGCAATAATAGGTATGAAGAAAAATTAAGCATCTGCTTAAAGGGATTGAAAATGAGTGTGTATGAGTGTCTATAGGGTGTGTGTGTGTGTGTGTGTGTGTGTGTGTGTACAGGGTGCTAGTTCAGTGGTCAAAAAAGCCTTTCTCATGGGAATACACTTGAGTAGGACAGGATAAAGTATTTCTTAGTTGGAGATTGTTAATTGGCCAGATATGGGCCAACTTCAGACCACAGATGTGATTTGCCTTGATGACATGCTTGACTTGGCCAGCATTTCACATAAAATCTGGATTTTTGGCTTCTCTTGAAATAGTTCCAGAAGCAACACTATGACCACTGGAGAGCACTCTACTGGAGTGAGTGATGGCTGCCATCCTTGGATGAGCCATGTGCTCTCTGACTGGCCTGCTTCTCTCATGTACTTTACCTGTCTTGCCTCTACGGATATTTGAGTTTGTTGACTTTTGTTCTGAGATCAGAAAACAAAACAAAAACAGCAAGGATTATTTCTGCCTTCAAATATGATCAGCAAAACAGACTCTGCTGTGTTTTAACATATACATTTGGAAGATTATGCTATAGCTTATTTGCAAAATGCATCATTCAGTCAATAAACGTTTTTGATGTATAGGCTAGGAGGATAGAACAGAAAAAACCGGGATGATGAAAGCTATATCCCCTGCCCTCAAGGGACCCACAGTCAAGTGGAAAGACGAATATTTGAAGAAAGAATCACAATGCTATAAGTGAGAGAGTGCTCAAGAAGCACTGGGTTAAGAATTTAACTCTGCTGGGAGGAATGGTGGTTATGGGGGTGGAGGAAGCATTCTAGAAGAAAGAAGTATGAACAGGGCATGGAGGTAAAAGAGAACAGGGACTACCCCTGGTGACTGGGATTCCCCTCACTCCATCCTTACCCATTGTCCTACCCTCTACAGTGCCTTCTTTCTCTAGAGTTTTGAAATTTCCCTTCTTATAATCTGGCCTTTATTGAAGGTAAGCCAAGAAGCAGGCAGCTTCCCTCCCCTGTTCTTGAAGAGCTTGAGGGCAATGCTGGAGAAGAGAGTAGGAGGGTGCTTTAAATTTTCCACTTCTCTCCTATGAAAAGCCTCAAAAATTCTGTTGACCAGTGGTCTCCAGTACTTTTCACATGTCAGTGTCAAGTGACACCAACAAGTTTCCTGCTTTTTTTTGCTGTGTAACAAGTCACAACAAAATGTAATGTCTTGAAACAATTTATGATTATCTCTAGATTCTGTGTTGACTGGGCTCACTTGGGTGGTTCTTCTTTGGGGTCTTTTATGTAGTTGCACTCTGGTAGGGCTGGGTTTGGAGTTACTTGAAGGCTCAGCTAGGCTGGATGTCCAACATGGCTTCTTCCTTCTTATATGTGGTGCTCTAATGCTTCTGCTTGTGGCTCTTGGTCAAAGCAGTCATGAGACAGCCCAAAGTCAAAGGGATGGAAGAATAGACCCCATCTTCAATGTGGAATGTTATGCATGTACTAAGAGAGAAGGAACTGGTGGCAACTATGGAGACATGCTACCTTAGTCAGCATAGGGGGACATCTTCCCAGTGCTCAGAAAAGTTCTGACAGTGTCAGGTCACTGGAGGGAGTTCCATGGGTTGGGACTTTTTGGGGTTATTTCTCTAGAGGATTTTAGGGGTTGTTACCTGTGAGATGTCACTAGTAGACATCATTAAAATCAGAAGTCAGCAGCGATATCTGGTTAGGCTTCCTGTTCCCCAGTATACTCCTAGCTCCCCAAAAGGGAAATTAAACTCTACTTGGTAGTTGGAAGTATTCTAAAAGTTCTCTGAGGTGACCATGAGATATGAAGGAAAAATCATGGCCAATGAGACATGGACTTGCTTTTAAGTTCTGCCACACAAGGTAGCCTGGGATCATGACCTGAGCCGAAGGCAGAGGGTTCACCAACTGAGCCACCCAGATGCCCCAAATTATTACTTTTTCTTAAAAATATTTTTTTCATCTGCAAAAAGGGGATAATGATATGTAGTTTGTTCTAAGGATTAAAGGGATTAATGCATGTCAAATGCTCATCCTAAGCATGCTGTAGGCATAAGTAAATGGTTGCTGAGGATTACTGGACATGCTAGAATCTGACGTCCCTCAAATGAAACTTTTAGAAAGAGTCTTCTCTTCATAGGATTGGGTTGAAAGTAAATGACAGAAAACCAAAAATAGCTGTGACAAAAGCCAGATAGAACGTAACTTCTCTAATCACATGAAAGAAACATGAAGTAGGCAATACTAACCATATTGCCTTTCCATGAGAATCAGGGACTCAGGTTCATGTAACTGTGATATTCTAATGGTGATTTCCCTTATTCGCTGCATGCTTATTAACTGGAGTTCTGTAAGAAACAGTTGCCCTTTCTTTCTTATTTATTTAATCTTTTTACAGGTTTCTTTTCTTCCTTCCTTCCTTCCTTCCTTCCTTCTCTCTCTCTCCCTTTCTTTCTTTCTTTCTTTCTTTTTCTTTCTTTCTTTCTTTCTTTCTTTCTTTCTTTCTTTCTTTCTTTCTTTCTTTCTTTCTTTCTT